>NC_142876.1:33302727-33603863 GCF_051225735.1 Oryctolagus cuniculus
AGATGATCCTAAATACCTACTTATTGATCAAGCCTCTAGCTGTTTCCACTTCTTTCTTTTCTACAAAACAATGTAAGTCACGAAGAAGAAAAGGATGTATCTTGCTGGAAGCTTGTATTCAATATCACCCTCTGACTTGTATCTAAGACTCAGTGCAAACCACAGTAGAGTCTCACATGGAAAGATTAAGGAGAATGGCTTTGAGACTTTCTTTATAAGAAAACTTTCCCTGAAAGTTGTTTCCCCATTAATAATCAATCAAGAGCCAACAGAATTAGCCTCAGAGAGCTTCATGACTATCACCAGGACACTGGATTGCTTTGGGGGCTACTGAGGTACACATGTCAGAAATACTTGTGACTAAATGCTCAACATCACAGAGATAATAGGACAACATGCTGCTGCTTCTCATCACCTGGCATCCTTCTAAGGGTCCTGGAGGAACTGCCCCAAGTCTGGTTTGATGAAAGACTTGTGAGACCTCCTTGTCAGTGGGGAATTACAAGACTGCTTAAATATGAAAACAGAAAAAAGTGCAAAGCAAACTTCCAGAAAGCTTGAAAGCTACTCTGTGGGGAAAGAACTCATCTCCTCTAGTCTGTCACCTTTATTTTTTTAACAGTTTCACCAATATGTAGAGCTAGAAAGCTCCTGCTCTTGATCAGCCTTTTTTTTTTTAACTTTTTGTTTCTTAGACTCAAAAGATCAGCTACAAACAAAATCTAAACATTACAAAGTAATCTAACTCTCATTTTTATCAGATGGCATCATGCTTTCCAATTTACTAACAGTTCAAGGACAATCAATGAACAGTTAATTCATTCTCAAACTAAGGAAATCTGTGGTGAAGTTGATGCCAAGGAATAGAGCCAACTCCTATGTAATATTTTCCCATTTTTAATATGTGTATTATGTCACCAGATTGTAAGACTAATGTTAGTATTTAGGAAACCATGAAAAACAACTGGAGGGTGGCTGAGAACTCTGGACATGAAATAACTATAGACATTAAAAAAATTCCAAAACTAAAAACAAACAGGGGCCAGCATTGTGGCATAGCAGGTAAAGCCCCTGCCTGCAGTACCGGCATCCCATATGGGCACCAGTTTGAGTCCCAGCTGTTCCACTTCTGATGCAGCTCTTTGCTATGGCCCCAGAAGATGCCCCAAGTCTTTGGACTCCTACTTCTGCGTGGGAAGACCCCAAGGAAGCTCCTGGCTCCTAGCTTAGGATTGGAGCAGCTCTGGCCATTTTGGCCAATTGGGGAGTGAACCAGTGGATGGAAGACCTCTCTCTCTCTCTCTCTCTCTCTCTCTCTCTTTTCTCCCTCTCTCTCTCCCTCTCTCTCTCCCTCCCTCTCTCTCTCGCTCTGCTTCTCCATCTCTCTCTAGGTAACTCTGACTTTCAAATAAATAACTAAATATTTTTCTAAAAAACACAAAATCACACAAGGTGGTTGCCATTTTATTCTGTATAAAATAATTTTCCAGAAAGTAAGGCTATCAAAGATTTAGCAATTGGGGCAGCGCTGTGGCACAGTGGGTTAACGCCTGGCTGCTCCACTTCCTGTCCAGCTGTCTGCCATGACCCGGGAAAGCAGTAGTCCTTGGACCCCTGCAACCATGTGGGCTCCTTGCTTTGGATCGGCGCAGCTCCGGTCGTTGTGGCCATTTGGGGAGTGAACCAATGAATGGAAGACCGTGCTCTCTCTCTCTCTCTGCCTCTCCTCTCTCTGTGTAACTCTGACTTCCAAATAAATAAATAAATCTTTCTTAAAAAAAAAAAGATTTAGCAAGTAAATTTCCCTGGGAAAGGGAGATAACAGAGTGTGTTGTGTAAAGAATACCCTTGTCTTGCAGAGTCAGAAAACAAGTAACATGTTTAAAAATATCTGGGTTTCAGTTGGGCAGTAGGGGATGGAAGAAGGTCTCCCAGGAGCAAAAGTAGCCTTTAAACTAATACCTTGTTCTGTTTCATCCTTGATAAAACAAATGCTAATTTTGTTTTCAAACTGCCAGTACACAGGGAAGTGATCCAAGACCTCTATACCTTTGAGATATTTTCATCCTTTACATATTCCAGTTCAACTTAAAATATTGTGCAATTGCCAACCCTCATATTTAAAATATGTGCTTATCATTCAACTCAGGGTAATACTAGCACACTGAAAACTGCTTTCTAATTAATAAATCAGAGCCTTAACCACTGAAACATACTTCACACATATGAGATGGTAATAGTGTGAACCATTAAAAATAGTAGCATGCTGTCACCCTTCCAGGAAATATGGAAATGTGCCTTTTCAGGGTTATTGGCCTACATTATTTATCAATGTTTGGCTTTAATATATGGATTTACTCAACATTGAATGAATATCATATTTCTTTTAGAAGATGCAGCATTAATTTGTGATCTTGGACAAACTGTCAATAGGATAACAAGCCCACTAGGGGAGCATGCAATCAATAATTTGTATCCAGTGATTTCTTCCCTTAGGTTGTTTTAGAAAAATATCGCTTTCTCACTTTCACTCTTGCTCATAATCACAAAACAAGCAAACAAGAACAAAACATACACACAAATTGAACAAAGCATGCAAACAAACAGAAAACACGTTTGGTTCGCCTAGATGAGACTTCTAAAAGCAAATTACAGTTTTTACCAGTATATTAGAACCTGGCATCAAGTCTTGTTCCATCTCCAAGTCAACAAACACATAATGAAATGAAATTAAACGAAAAAAAATAACAGATGAAAAGACTGGTTTTCTACAAAGTGAAATCGTTGAAAATAGGAAACGAAGTCAAAGCCATAGGATCATATTGTGGCATCGGAAAAAAAAAAAAAAAGCTTATGTGGGCTTCAGCTTTTTCTGTCTTCATCTTGCTTCCCCATGTCACAACTCTAGGCTGGGACTTACATGTTGTTAATTGTTACCCTCAGTCACAGTCCCTTCTCCTGTGTTTATATTCCTCAGTTCCTGCTCTTGTTTGCTGGGACTGAGCTCCCAATCTGGGTACCCAACCTGAGTTTTGATTCTTAGGCAGGTTGCTTCTCATACCACATTCCTTGTACCTACTGAGTTTTCCTTACTTGACTGGACACTAGGACTCAAGATACCTCTCAGAATGATTCTTCTCCAACTTTACTCTCAATATTTGCCATCCCTATTGCACCAACCCAATACTTGCCCACATCTCTCACTTCGGGTTTTAGTGAGACTAATCTTTTCATTTGGAACCAGAAAAAATTGAGGCATACTCACAAGAAAGAGGTCACAGTGATTATATGTTCTTTGCTTGTATAGTCAGATGGGGTAATATGGTTTGGGCCCAAGTCCGAAAACTGTGGCTGTCCTACTTTCTTGCATCCATATACCAACTGGAGTTATCAGGAATCTCAAGAGTGTGCGCTGACTCTGCAGAGTCTGGCAGCTTTATGCTGCATTCCCTTGCTACCAAAATACGTGAAACGACATGAGTCAAAAACATTTCAGGCCATTTTATCCATACACCTTAAGTTTTAAAGTAATCACAAGTCATTGAAACTATAGCAGCGTTCCCACTAAATTAGGGTCTTTTTTTTGCTTTTTATTTATTAAACTTCTTAATTGGTGAGGTATTAAGTCTTTTTACTGTGATGTAATTTTAAAATATGCTATCTCAAAAACTAAAAAAAAAAGGCAAAGGAAGTGGGAGGGAGAAAGGGAGGGAAGGAGGGAGGAAGGGAATATCATTATGTTCTTAGAATTGTATCTACAAATCACATTGCATGGTTAAAACAAATAAAAATTAAAAAAGCATTTTAGGCAAGTAGACAAGACACCATCCATAACTTTGAACAAATGAAACAACCCTCTAAAGAAACATGAACAGTGATTATCAGTGTCAAGCTCTCCCCATCTCACCAGTTTGGATTTGGATTGTTCCTTTGCAAAGAAATGAGTAATGGCAATAGCATCCTTCATAGTATTTACCTCCAAGAGTAAAAAGTGCTGGGAGAAATTGCTGTTGTGGGTCTAGGCCTAAACGGGGAGATAAAGAATGATTTTCTTATATCATCTAAACAAACTTACTTGACTCTTCTGCTTCTTACTGTCTCAACACAAATGTGCTTGTTAGTCTTGAATTACTTCCAATTTCATTTGACCATAGGAGATTAAAGAAAAGAGAGCTTTCAAAGAGTCAGCAAGACTTCCCCTCAGGTTATAAACCTAGGCAGGATTGAGATACAGCTTCTAGTTCTTTCATAACCTCCATAACATACACATGGAAATACACACACACAGTAAATATCTCATAATTAATTACCAAAAATGGAAATTTGTACTTTTTTTTTTACTTTCAGTTACTTTGAATTGAAAGGAAATCAAGTTCCAGTGGGGAATCCATGTAGAGAACCCCAGGATAGGCCATACACCCTGGTCTAGTGAAGAGCCAGCACCACAGTGAAGTGGAGCCACAGGAAAAGCAGGAATCACTGCAGGCTGGCACAGGACTTCACTTCAGGGCTATGGTTTTCAAAGTGCGGTCCCTGAGTAAGCAGTATTCGAGTTACCTGAGAACTTGGTATCCAGCTGACAGTGATGCTCTGCCCACTAGAGGCTAAAAATCACTGTTCTAGTTCAACAATATTATTTAGTATGGCTTGGCTGGTTCTTATACATTTGCTTCTCTTCCTGTAAAGAAGTTACACTTTTTTAAAAAAATTATTTATTTGAAAGGAAGACAGAGAAAGAGAGGAGAAGAGGAGGAGGAATGAAGGAAGGAAGGAAGGAAGGAAGGGAGGGAGGGAGGGAGGGAGGGAGGGAGGAAGGGAGGAAGGGAGGAAGGGAGGAAGGGAGGAAGGGAGGAAGGGAGGAAGGAAGGAAGGAAGGAAGGAAGGAAGGAAGGAAGGAAGGAAGGAAAGAAAGGGAGAGAGAGAAAGAGAAACTTCCATCCATTGGATCATTGGCCCACAATGAGCCAAGCCAAAGCCAGGAACTAGGTACCTTATCCACATCTCCAACATGGGTGGCAGGGGCGCACATAGTTGGGCCATCTTCTGCTGTCTTCCCAGGCACATTGACAAGAAGTTAGTTTGGAAGTGGAGTGGCGAAGTCTCTAACCAGTTCTTGATACCAGTTGCTAGAATTGCAAGAGGTAGCTTAACTTACTGTGCCACAACTCCAGCCCCAGGAGAGTTGCATTTTTATAATAACTGCGGCTATATAAAAATGGGGGGAGTGGTAAGAATCAATATACTTTATCTTAAAGAGATTGACATTTCGAAGGTATAATACAAACATGTTATAAAAATGATTCAAAGAAACTTATGTTTTTAGATTTCTTACTCTGTCTTCCCTCTCCAAACATGATGGATAATCAAGAGTTCACAATAACTGGATAGTGGGATCCTTGCATCATTTCAACAGAAGGTCTCTACTTCCACGGCAGAAGGCTTCTTCTGGGATGGGAGCTCCCTTTGATGTGTAGAGAGGACTGTCCCAGAGAGGGAGGGAAGACACTTAACAAGTACATATTTTAGAACTATTTTGTAGGTAAAATTTTCATCTGTAAAAATTTATTAACATTTCAAACCTGCAGTCCTCCAGAATTCAATGCTGTGGTCTCCAGAGAGATCCTCTCTTCTCTTGGAGAGCTCATGTTTTTCTAGGTCAGAGAGAACATGATTTTCCCCACCTGCTCTAACCATGCTCCTGACCACTGTTTCAGAAGCAAATCTTTATCAAACTGAGGGGTTCTGATGTTGGGTGATGATAAAGGGAATAAGAAGCCAAGAAAAAAAATGAAAGATACCCTCAGGGTCAACACTTCTGTCTCATGACCAAAAATAAAGTGCACACCTGAAGATCTGCAAAGGGTCTTCAGAAAACTTGCAAATACATCACAATCATGGTAAAACAGAAGACCAGAGTCCTAGCAAAACTTCAGTCCCTCACAGCCCTGCTCTAAATCTGTTCCACACTCAAAATTTCCCACTTCATATCCCATACGTACCCTATAAATAACAGAGCATCCAACTTGGGATTACATTGTATGGATATGAAGCAATGGGAAAGAATACAGTTACCAAGAACCCATATCCACAAAATTGATGGCCTGAAGAGAAACCAGAGCCAGGATTGGACAACCAGTGTAGCTCCTGGAGTGTACTGTAGGCAAGAAACGGCATCCTTATTATGTAAGCAATTTTGCTGTATTTTTCAATGCCAGGTTTCAGTCTCAGTTTTAATGTAAATTTGTTATCTCTTAATATGTTTGACATTTATTCTGATGAAACTATGATATTACTCTTCTGATTAAATTCAAGAACAAAAAGGAACATATGTGAACTTAGTTCAATAAACAAAAGTGAAATATATTAGAATTTTGAGTAAAAGATAATATTATCCCCTTCTGATCCTTTCTTAAGTGGCTAATGTGGTACTGGGTGGTCACAATTAAAGGTTCTGCTAAATGAGAAAGGAAAACTGGTTAGGTAGCACGTGTGAGTAGAAATGTGCTTTTTGGTCACTGTTCACATAGTGTCTGCCTTATGCCAAATACTGCCAAGAAAATTTCACACATTACTGCTAATCCTCATAAATGTGTAATGTAGGTATTATTATCTTTGGTAATATCTACTGGTCTCTTAATCTAAATATCTACTGTCTGTGCTTCCAGCAGCATTCTTTCAATGCATAAATATTTACACTGAGTCCTTACCAGGTGCCAAGCACTCACTGAGGAACGGTATTGTTTAGCTTATATCACAAACAAACAACAAAAGAAAAAAACAAAGAAAATAATATCTGCTTGTAGTAATTTATCTAGAAAATTACATAAGGGCAGTGGCGAGTAAATGAGTGACTGCTTCAGAATAGTAGTCAGAGAATCTTTAGAGAAGTGACATATATGAGGGTGTTAGAAAAGGCTCACAGAAAACTGAATTAACACATAACCTTATTTTTGGTACTGAAATTTTTGAAATCCATGTGTGGAGGGGACTTCAAATAGTTCATAGAAAATGTTTATTATTAAAGAAAGCTATGGGGCTGGTGCTGTGGCGTAGCAGATAAAGCCACCTCCTGCAGTGCCAGCATTCCATAAGAGCCCCAGTTAGAGTCCTAGCTGCTCCATTTCCCACCCAGCTCTCTGCTATGGCCTGGGAAAACAGTGGAAGGTGACCCAAGTGCATGAGCCCCTGCACCCACATGGGAGAATCCTAAGAAGCTCCTGGCTCCTGGCTTCAGATTGGCGCAGCTCTGGCAGCTGCAGCCATCTGGGGCTAGAACCAGTGGATGGAAGGCCTCTCTCTCTCTCTCTCTCTCCCTCTCTCTCTGCCTCTGTGTAACTCTGCCTTTCAAATAAATAAATAAATCCTTAAAAAAAGCTATGCTTGGATTTAAAAATCTTGGCACCATTATAAACATATATTCTTAAACCATTTTTCCTTTTTTTCTGAAAATTGTATTTATTTATTTTAAGATTTATTTTATTTATTTGAAAGAGAGAGTTACAGAGAGAGAGAGAGAGAGAGAGAGAGAGACAGAGAGAGATCTTCCATCTGGTGTTTAACTCCCTAAATGGCCATAGTGGCCAGGGCTGGCCCAGACTGAAGACAGGAGCTGGAAGCCAGGAGCTTTTTCCAGGTCTCTGCATGGGTGCAGGGGCACAAGGATTTAGACATCTTCTGCTACTTTTACATTATCAGAGAGCCAGACCAGAAATGGAGCAGCTGGGATTTGAACTGGTGCCCATATGGGAAGCTGGCATTGCAGGCACCAACTTTTCCCACTGTGCCACAGCGCTGGCCCCAGAACTCTTTTTTTAAGATTTATTTTATTTATTTGAAAGAGTTACAGTGAGATGAAGAGACAGAGAGAGAAGTCTTCCATCCACTGGTTCACTCTTCAGATGGCCACAATGGTGGGACCTGCGCCAATATGAAGTCAGGAACCAGGAGCCAGGAGCCTCCTCCAGGTCTCCCACGTGGGTGCAGGGGCCCAAGGACTTGAACCATCTTCCACTGCCTTCCCAGGTCACAGCAGAGAGCTGGATCAGAAGAGGAGCAGCTGGGGCCAGAACCAGCACCCATATGGGATGCCAGCACTTCAGATGAGGGCTTTAACCTGCTGCACCATAGTCCCAGCCCCTGCCCCAGAAAATTTTAAAGTACTCTTCTCCTGTCAAGCAGCCGTGACCTAATTCATTAGAAATACCCAGACGCAGGGTAGACATTTATCCTAGCAGTTAAGACATCCATGTTCCACAGTGGGCATCTGAGATCAAGTCCCAGCTCCAATTCTTGAGTCCAGCTTCTTGCCAGTGCAGATACTGGAAGGTAGAGTGGTGCATCAAGTAGTTGGATTCTTTCTATCCTTAATGGAAGACCTTGACTGAGTTCTCAAGCTCTTGGATTTGGCTCTGAACCAGCTCCATCTGCTATGAGCACTTGAGTCAATCAGCATATGAGAATCCCTTCTGTCCATCTTTACCTCTCTGTTTCTGAAACAAATAAATAAACAAGCAAGTAAGCAAACAAACAAAGATAAGGATGGGTTTTCAATACAATGGTTAAGACGTTGCTCAGAATGTCCAATCCCATATTGGAGGGCCTGGGTTCAATTCTCACCTCCAGTTCTGATCCAACTTCCTGCTATAGCATACCTTGAGAGGCAGCAAGGTTGACACAAGTACTTGGTTCCCTGCCATCCAAATGGGAGACCTGGATTGGCTTCATGGTTCCTGGATTTATCCTTGTCCTGGCTGTTGTGGACATGTAAGAAGAGTATAGGCAGAAGGAAGATCTCTCTTTCTGCTCCTGACTCTCTGCCTTTCAAATAAGTATAAATAAGTAAATAAAGATTAACCAAAATTAGTAGACAGAAAAAAACAAGGAGTACATGAGATAAAATAGAAATTTAACAATGATAAAAATGAATAACAAAATGAGGAGCTGATTGTTTTAAAAGATAAAATTTATAAGCCTTAGCCATAGTAACCAAAGAAAGAGAGGGACAGAGTGAGATTGAGTGCTCAAATCATAGTATTAGATATAGAATAGTATATATTACAACTTATAATGCAAAGATACAGAGATTCATTAGGAACTGTCATGAACAACTATGTGGAAGCAAACTGGGAGCCCTACAATTGGATAGATTTCTGGGAACATATGACTTGTCAAAATTGAATCAGGAAAACACAGAAAACCTAAACAGATTGATATTACATGATGCTATTGAATAAGTATTAGAGTATAACAATAAAGAAAAGCCCAGGACCATCTTCACTGATGAATTTTAACAAACTTTTAATAAAGAACTAAAACCTACTCTTCTCAAACTACTCCATAGAGTTGAATGGGAGGGAACTCATCCAAATTCATTTTATTAGGCCAGCATGAGTATAACTCAATGAGCCAGCAAGAATGTAACAAAAAACTAGGGATCATTATCCTTGATGAAAATAGATATCAAATCCCTAGTAAAACACTAGCTAAGTGAATATAGCAACAAATCAAAAATATCATTAACCAGCCAGGTGGGATTTATCCCAGGGATACAGGAATGGTTCACAATACATAAATTAATAAACAAGATACACCACATCAACAGAATGAATGTTAAGCTATTCCTGTTTTGGCTGGCACCGTGGCTCACTTGGCTAATCTTCCACCTGTGGTGCCAGCACCCTGGGTTCTAGTACCAGCTGGGGCACCGGGTACTAGTCCCGGTTGCTCCTCTTCCAGTCCAGCTCTCTGCTGTGGCCTGGGAGGGCAGCAGAGGATGGCCCAAGTGCTTGTGTCCCTGCACCCACATGGGAGACTGGGAAGAAGTACCCGGCTCCTGGCTTTGGATTGGCTCAGCACCAGCCTTAGCCGCCATTAGGGGAGTGAACCAACAGAAGGAAGACCTTTCTCTTTGTCTCTCTCTCTCTCACTGTCTATAACTCTCTCTCTGTCTCTTCCATTGTCTAACTCTGCCTGGCAAAAGAAAAAATAAATAAATAAAAAATATTCCTGTTTTCAGATGAAATAGGGAAACCAAAGATTATATCAAAAGACTATTAGAACTGATGAATGACATCAACAAAGTTGCAGGATACAAAATCAACACACTTTCAAAGGAAATGAGGTTAGCATAAGCAATACTTGTATTCTCTTGTTTATTGCAGCAATATGCACAATAGCAAATGTATGGGATCAAACTAGATCTCCATTAGTGGATGACTGGATAAAGAAAATGTGATAAACATAAAGAAATATTATTTAGCCATAAAAAAGAATGAAATTCCAATACTTAGTACAAAATGGATGGAGAAAATTAGAGATCATCATATTAAACAAGACATAGACAAATACCACATTTCCTTTCACATATGGAAGAATAATATAATATAATATGTAAATTATATATATATATTACATAATACTATATATAGTATTAAAATGTGTGTATGACACATTATTTGGAATATAGATATTTATGAACATTTCATTGAATTACACCCATTATAGCATATCCTTCTTTTGTCATTTTATAATATTTTTCATGAATCTCAAGTTATGTAATATTAATACACTTAACCATGCTTTCAAGACAAATAGTATGTATATATTATATATAATATTTACATATAAAATAAATGTGGCAAAATGATAAAATTGTTAAATCTATGTGTGCCCATTCAACATTTGTTTATACTTTTCTATCTTTGAAATATTTTAAAATAAAAGCTAAAAAGGCAAAAAAATAACCAATTGAAAAAATTTAAGTAAGGGGGAGGGCAAGATGGCGGAATAGGAAGGGAGCACATTGACAGTCCGGGAAAGACAGTTTAATAAAAGTGGAGATACTACAGGTTCAAGGAAGAGTTAGAGAAGAAACAGCAGAGGAAATTCTTCCGGAACTACTGGTTCACGGTGGAGCTACGTGGAGGGCAAGGGCGCCCATGGCTTAGGACCCCAGCCAAGGAATCTATGCACCAGCGCTGGAAGGGAGGTGAGTCGAAACCTCAGTAGCCCGAGACACCAGCGGGAAAGCAGAGGAGGAGCTGAGAGGGAATGAGGCTTCAAGCCCCACTGGGGAAAGTTCACCAGGTTAACTAGAGGAGAGAAAAATAAATAAATAAAAGGGACCAGCATGGACACGAGTATCTCTCTACACTCACCATACACAGGCGAGTAAGATAAAGAGCAGGCACCATTTTGGACGTACGTAAAAGCGGCACCCGCCATCAGACAAGCAGAAAAACCTGACTCTGGTGGGGAGAAAAAAACAGGGGGTTAGGATCTAGTGAATGTGTGGAGCTAATGAACTGAGACTGTGAAAAACTGAAGGTGCAGGAAAAAACTCACAGAGACGTGAGTACTCTCTGGAGAGTACACAAACTTGGTAACCTTGGCAACCCAGTGGGCGACTACAGAGATCTCCACAGGGGCCAGATTTCAGACATTGACTACCTTCAATTCTGCTCAGCTGTGTGGAATTACTTCCCTTCTGAATTAAAAAAGAGACAGAGAGCGAGAGAGTGAGAGAAGAGAGAAGATTTACCACTCTTAACCTGGGTGTGTCACCTTTGGCACACCCTTAACCCTGAAAAACCAAACAGAGCTCTCTGGCCATACCCATCACAAGCCTCTAAGGATCCATCAAAAGCAGACAGTCCACTTAATATAAAGTCATAGTATAACAAGAAAAACCACTACAGCGAAGAAACCAAAGAGTATCTCCACAATGCCAAACAACAAATGCAGAAACCGAGCAAACAAGAACAAGGAAGACATTATGATGCCCCAAATGAACAAGACACCCCAATTCAAGATTATGAAGATGACGAGATAGAAGAAATGCAAGAAACGGATCTCAAAAAATTGATAAGAGCATTAAGAAGTTCTCAAAAACAAATTCTTGAACTACAGAAATCCTTACTGGACAGGATAGAAAATCTCTCTCATGAAAATGAAATCATAAGGAGGAATCAAAATGAAATGAAGAAACTAGTAGAACATGAAATTGTAATAGTGAAGAGAAATCAAAATGAATTGAAGAATTCAATACATCAAATGAAAAACTCATTAGAAAGCCTTAAAAACAGAGTCAGTGAAACAGAAGTGAGAATATCGGACTTAGAAGTCTGAGCACAGGAAAGTATACAGTCAGACCAAAGAAAAGAAGAGGAAATTAGAAATAATATATTTGGGAATCTACAGGATACTATTAAAAAACCAAACATTTGGGTTCTAGGAGTTCCTGAAGGCATGGAGAGAGAGAAAGGATTAGGAGGCCTTTTTAGTGAGATACTAGCAGAGAATTTCCTGGGTTTGGAGAAGGACAGAAACATCCTAGTACAGGAAGTTCATAGAACTCCTAGTAGACATGACCAAAAGAGATCCTCACCATGACACGTTGTAATCAAACTCACCACAGTGAAACATAATGAAAAGATTCTAAAAGGTGTAAGAGAGAAACGTCAGATTACTCTCAGAGGATCTCTAATTAGACTCACAGTAGACTTCTTATCAGAAACCCTGAAGACTAGGAGGGAATGGCGAGTTATATCCCAGGTACTAAGAGGGAAAAACTGCCAGCACAGAATATTATATCCTGCGAAGCTCTCATTTGTGAATGAAGGTGAAATAAAGACTTTTCATAGCAAACAGAAATTGAAAGAATTTCTTGCCACTTGTACAGCCCTGCAAAAGATGCTCAAAGATAAGATACACACAGAAACACAGCCATCAGTATGAAAGATGATAAAGGAAGAAATCCTCACAGTAAAAGATCACAGGAACTTAAAAGCATATATTAGAAAATATCTTTGGGGAAATGGCAGGGCAAAGTTACTACTTATCAACAGTCACTTTGAATGTTAATGGACTCAACTCTCCAGTTAAAAGACACAGACTGGCTGAATGGATTAAGGAACAAAATCCATCTATTTGCTGCCTACAAGAAACACACCTTTCGAATAAAGATGCATGCAGACTGAAAGTGAAAGATTGGAAAAAGATATTCCATGCCAACAGAAATGAAAAAAGAGCGGGTATAGCCATCTTAATATCAGACAAAATAAACTTTAACACAAAAACTGTTAAGAGAGACAAAGAGGGTCACTATATAATGATTATGGGATCAATAACAGGAAGATGCAACTATTATCAATGTATATGCACCTAATAACAGGGCACCAGTTTCTTTAAAAGATATATTAAGGGACTTAAATGGAGACTTAGCCCCCAATACAATAGTACTGGGGGACTTCAATACTCCACTCTCAGAAATAGACAGATCAACCAGACAGAAGATCAACAATGAAATAGTAGATTTGAATGACACTATATTCCAAATAGATTTAACAGATATCTGCAGAACTTTCAATCCTATACTTAAAGAATTTACATTCTTCTCAGCAGTGCATGGAAGCTACTCTAGGACTGACCACTAACTAGGCCAGAAAGCAAGTCTCAGCAAATTCAAAAGAATTAGAATCATACAATTCAGCTTCACAGACCATAGGGGAATGAAGTTGGAAATTAGCAATTCAGGAATCCCTAGAGTGTATGCAAACACATGGAGACTGAACAACACGCTCCTGAATGAACACTGGGTCATAGAAGAAATCAAAAGAGAAATCAAAATCTATCTGTAAGTAAATAAGGATAACAGCACAACATATCAAAACTTATGGGCTATAGCAAAAGCAGTGTTAAGAGGAAAGTTTATAGCAAAGGTGCCTACATCAATTTGAAAGGCACCAAAAAATTAGCTATGGATTCATCTCAAGGATCTAGAAAAACTGCATCAAACCAGACCCAAATATAGTAGGAGAAGAGAAATAATTAAAATCAGAGAAGAAATCAATAGGATTGAATCAAAATAAATTACAAAAAATCAGCCAAACTAAGAGCTGGGTTTTTTGAAAAAAATAAACAAAATTGACTCCCCACTGGCGCAGCTAACTAAAAAAAGAAGGGAAAAAACCCAAATCAATAAAATCATAGATGAAAAAGGAATCAAAACAACACATCACAGAACTAAAAAGAATCATCAGAAATTACTACAAGGACTTCTATGACAGCAAACAAGGAAATATATCAGAAATGGATAGATTCCTGGACACATGCACCTAAATTGAACCATGAAGACATAGAAAACCTAAACAGACCCATAACTGAGACAGAAATTGAAACAGTATTAAAGGCCCTCCCAACAAAGAAAAGCCCAGGACCAGATGGATTCACTGCTGAATTCTACCAGACTTTTAAAGAAGAACTAACTCCAATTCTTCTCAAACTACTCAGAACAATTGAAAAAGAGGGAATCCTCCCAAATTCTTTCTATGAAGCCAGCAGCACCTTAATCCCTAAGCTGAAGAAAGATGCAGCATTGAAAGAGAATTACAGACCAATATCCCTGATGAGCATAGATGCAAAAATCCTCAATAAAATGCTTTCCAATAGAATGCAACAACACATCAGAAAGATCATCCACCCTGACCAAGTTGGGTTTATCCCTGGTATGCAGGGATGGTTCAATGTTCGCAAATCAATCAATGTGATACACCACATTGACAGGTTGCAGAAGAAAATCCATATGGTTATCTCAATAGATGCAGAGAAAGCAATTGATAAAACACAACACCCCTTCATGATGAAAACTCTAAGCAAACTGGGTTTGGAAGGAACATTCCTCAATACAATCAAAGCAATTTATGAAAAAAACCCACAGCCAGCATCCTATTTAAAGGGGGAAAAGTTGGAAGCATTTCCACTGAGATCTGGTACCAGACAGGGATGCCCACTCTCACCACTGCTATTCACTATAGTTCTGGAAGTTGTAGCCAGAGCTATTAGGCAAGAAAAAGAAATTAAAGGGATACAAATTGGGAAGGAAGAAGTCAAACTATCCCTCTTTGCAGATGATATGATTCTTTACTTAGGGGATTAAAAGAACTCTACTAAGAGACTACTGGAACTCATAGAAGAGTTTGGCAAAGTAGCAGGATATAAAATCAATGCACAAAAATCATCAGCCTTTGTATACACAGGCAATGCCATGGCTGAGGAAGAACTTCTAAGATAAATCCCATTCAAAATAGCTACAAAAACAATCAAATACCTTGGAATAAACTTAACCAAGGACGTTAAAGATCTCTACGATGAGAATTACAAAATCTAAAAGAAAGAAGTGGAAGAGGATTCCAAAAAATGGAAAAATCTTCCATGCTTGTGGATTGGAAGAATCAATATCATCAAAATGTCCATTCTCCCAAAAGCAATTTATCGATTCAATGTGATACCAACAATACCAAAGACATTCTTCACAGATCAGGAAAAAATGATGCTGAAATTCATATGGAGACACAGGAGACCTCAAATATCTAAAGCAATCTTGTACAACAAAAACAAAGCCAGAGGCATCACAATACCAGTTTTCAGGACATACTACAGAGCAGTTGTAATCAAAACAGCATGGTACTGGTACAGAAACAGATGGATAGACAAATGGAACAGAATAGAAACACCAGAAATCAACTCAAACATCTACAGCCAACTTATATTTGATCAAGGATCTAAAACCAATCCCTAGAATAAGGACAGTCTATTCAATAAATGGTGCTGGGAAAACTGGATTTCCACGTGCAGAAGCATGAAGCAAGACCCCTGCCTTTCACCTTACACAAAAATCCACTCAACATGGATTAAAGACTTAAATCTATGACCCGACACCATCAAATTATTAGAGAACATTGAAGAAACACTGCAATATTTTGGCACCAGCAAAGACTTCTTGGAAAAGACCTCAGAGGCACAGGCAGTCAAAGCCAAAATTAACTTTTGGGATTGCAGCAAATTGAGAAGTTTCTGTACTGCAAAAGAAACAGTCAGGAAAGTGAAGAGGCAATTGACATAATGGGAAAAAAAATATTTGCAAACTATGCTACAGATAAAGGATTAATAACCAGAATCTACAAAGAGATCCAGAAACTCCACAACAACAAAACATACAACCCACTGAAGAGATGGACCAAGGACCTCAGTAGACATTTTACAAAGGAGGAAATCCAAATGGCCAACAGACACATGAAAAAATGTTCAGGATCACTAGCAATCAGGGAAATGCAAATCAAAACCACAATGAGGTTTCACCTCACCCCAGTTAGAATGGCTCACATATAGAAATCTACCAACGACAGATGCTACCAAGGATGTGGGGAAAAAGGGACACTAACCCACTGTTGGTGGAAATGCAAACTGGTAAATCCACTATGGAAGTCAGTCTGGAGATTCCTCAGAAACCTGAATATAACCCTACTATACAACCCAGCCATCCCACTCCTTGTTATTTACCCAAAGGAAATTAAATTGGCAAACAAAAAAGCTGGCTGCACCTTAATGTTTATTGCAGCTCAATTCAAAATAGCTAAGACCTGGAATCAACCCAAATGCCCATCAACATTAGAATGGATAAAGAAATTATGGGACATGTACCCTATAGAATATTATACAGCAGTAAAAACAATGAAATCTGGTTATTTGCAACAAAATGGAGGAATCTGGAACACACCATGCTGAGTGAAATAAGCCAGTCCCAAAGGGAGAAATAGCATATGTTCTCCCTATTTGGTGACAACTAACTGAGCACCAAAAAGAAAACCTCTTGAAATGAAATGGACACTATGAGAAACAATGACTTGATCAGCCCTTGTCCTAACTGTTGATGTACAAGTTAATACTTTATCACTTTTAGTATTTTTTTTGTTCTACTTAATACTATTGGTTGAACTCTGTAATTAGCACACAATTATTCTTAGATGTTTAAATTTAACTGAAGAGTGATCCCCATTAAATATGAGAGTGGGAATAAGATAGGGAGGAGATGTACAAGTTGTTATATGCTCAATCGGACTTGCCCCAAATGATAGAGTTAGAAACGTGCCTGGGGATTCCACCTCAATCCCATCAAGGTGGCATGTACCAATGCCATCTCACTAGTCCCAGTGATCAATTTCTGTTCACAATTGATCATAATGGTAGGTCTAAGAGTCAAAGGGAACATATAAACAAGACTAGTGTCTGCTAATACTAATTGATGGAATTAAAAAGGAGACCAAGAATGATCCAACATGGGAAGCAAGATACACAGAAGACTCATAGAATGGCAGATGTCCTAAACAGCACTCTGGCCTCAGATTCAGCCCTAAAGTCACTCGGATCTGGCTGAAGAGCCCATGAGAGTATTTCAGGCATGGAAAGCCAAGACACTCTGGCAAAAAAAAAAAACAACAACAACAAAAAACAACAACAACAACAAAAAAAAACACCACCAACCAACCAACAAACAAAAAACCCAAAAACCTAAATGAAAGATCTCTATGATGAGATCCCAGTGGACAGAACGGGCCATCAAAGAGGTGCCTTTCTTTGAAGGGAGGAGAGAACTTCCACTTTGACTATGACCTTGTCTAAAGAAGATCGGAGTTGGTGAACTCAAAAGGCTTCCATAGCCTTGGAAACTCATGACTAGATCCTGGGGTGATTACTGACGCCATAAACAAGAGCATCAATTTGTTAAGTCAACAGTAGGAGTCACTGTGCACTTACTCCTCATGTAGGATCTCTTTCCTTAATGTGTTGTCCAATGTGAATTAACACTATAACTAGTTCTCAAACAGTATTTTACACTTTATGTTTCTGTGTGGGAGCAAACTGTTGAAATCTCTACTTAATACATACTAAATTGATCGCCTGTATATAAAGAGAATTGAAAATGAATCTTGGTGTGAATGGAATGGGAGAGGGAGTGGGAGATGGGAGGGAAATTATGGGGGGGAGCCATTGTAATCCATAAGCTGTACTTTGGAAATTTATATTTATTAAATAAAAGTGAAAAAAAAGAAAAAATTAAGTAACAATGTTAAAGAAAATAAAATATTCAGACATTCAAATAGCAAAGTCTCCTGAGTAAGGAGAACAGGTAGTTCTAGTCCCAGTTAGGGTGCTGGATTCTGTCCTGGTTGCTCCTCTTCCAGTCCAGCTCTCTGCTGTGGCTCGGGAGTGCAATGGAGAATGCCCAAGTCCACTCCTGTTGGAGAGCAGGAGAAACACCTGGCTCCTGGCTTCAGATCTGCGTGGTGTGCCGGCCGCAGTGCCCATTGTGGGGTGAACCAACATAAAAAGAAGACCTTTCTCTCTGTCTCTCTCTCTCACTGTCCACTCTGCTTGTCAAAAAAAAAAAAAAAAAAAGAAAAAAAAAAAGAAAAGAAAAAGAAAAAGAAAAGAAAAGTATTATCACATTGACCATAATAGATCAAAGCTGGAAACAACCCAGTTGTCCTTCAGTGGGCAATGACATAAACTCTTGTTCATCCATACTGTGGAATATTACTCAGCAATACAAATGAACAAGTAACTGCTAGAGGAAACAACTTGGATGGATCTGGTGAGAATTTATATGGACTGAAAAGAACCAACTACAAAGGTCACATGGTGTGTGGTTCCATGTATATAACATTCTGAATGTAAAATTTGAAATAAAATTTGCAGATCTGTAGTTGGCAGAAGTTAAGAATGGTAGGTACAGGTAAGAGAAAAGTATGTGTGGCCATGAAAATGTAGGAGGGGGAACCTTTATGGTCATAGAAATGTTCTGTACCTTACTTAACTATCAATACCCTGTGATATTGTAATATTATTTTCAAGACTTTAGCAACAAATTCAACTCAATGAGAAATAAATGGGATTGATCAGTATTATTTCTTACAGTTGCATGTGAAAATAATTTATTGTTAAAAAGGATAATCATCTTTTATGGTAGAATATCCTCTGTATAGATTTGCTGCTGAACTCTATGCTTTGCCATTGGTCTACCAATCTTTCTCTAATACCACTGATTTTTAGTTATTCTAGTATTGAAAATCCAGTTTCTAGTAGTATAAGCATTGCAACATTTTTCTTCTTTAAGTGGTAGTTTTATTTGGTCTTGTATTTTCTCATGTTTTAGGAATAGTTTTTAAATTTTCACAAGCACAAAATAGTTGCTACAATTTAGGAGATGGTTTGAATCTCTAGGTCAATTTCAGGGTAATTGACAACTTGATGATATTGAACCATCCAATCTATGAGAATAACCTTTATTAAAAGAAGTTTATTTTCTTTAAAGAGATCATGAACATCTTTTATTAAATTCAACCCAATCCTTGACATTTTATAGCTATTACACATAGTATTTATTTTATTTTTGTTTATTATAATTTGTTTCTGGTGTGATATATGCTTGACTTTTATAAACTGACATTGTATTGGGGCCGGCACTATGGCATAACAGGTAAAGCCACCACCTGCAGTGCTGGCATCCCATATGGGCACCGGTTCAAAACCTGGCAGCACCACTTCTGATCCAGCTCTCTGCTGTGGCCTGGGAAAGCAGTAGAAGATGACCCAAGTCCTTGGGCCTCTACACCCATGTGGAAGACCCAGAAGAAGCTCCTAGCTCCTGGCTTCAGATCAGCGCAGCTCCAGCCAATACGGCCATCTGGGGAGTGAACCAGGGGGTGGAAGACCTCTCTCTCTCTCTCTCTCTCTCTCTGCCTCTCCTCTCTCTGTGTAACTGTGACTTTCAATTAAAATAACTAAATCTTTAAAAAAATTGACATTGTATTGAGTGACCTTGCTAAATTTGTATATGTAATTGAATTATCTACACATTGGTTGTATGATATTAGTTTTATTTTTTATTATCCAAGCATTTCGTTTTAATTTTCTTTCCCTATTACTTTAGCTGGGAATTTTTACTACTACTACGCTAACATTGTGAAAATCTAGGTAAATTAAAAAACTCACAGGTTTTCCTCAAACGTTACAGACACCTGAAATTGCAGGCAAACATGTAGCTTAAAATTTAAGGATAAGCAACCTTCCCCTAAGATATATAGATACATTTCTCTGTAACTTGTGGCACAGTACTTGGGGGAGATACAGCTAATA
Organism: Oryctolagus cuniculus; assembly: GCF_051225735.1. Classification (NCBI taxonomy): domain Eukaryota; kingdom Metazoa; phylum Chordata; class Mammalia; order Lagomorpha; family Leporidae; genus Oryctolagus; species Oryctolagus cuniculus. Next base: position 33,322,702 of record NC_142876.1, read on the forward strand.
TACAAGCAGATAAGAAGAAAAAAATGAAAATATTAACATATTGCTAAAGGCTGACTGCCAGCTGTCAGTGACTAGGTTTCCATATTTACTGGCAAGCTATTTTCAAAGAACCTCTACCTGGTGCTCATGAGAAATATTCAGGGCACAGCAGAGGAATGGAAAGAGGCTTATTCTTCAGTGGTATTGGAAGAGGAAGATTGGTTGCCACTGTGGGAAACAGATGAACTTCCATGAGCGGAAACTTCCTTCAAAAGACCTAGGGTACCGCAACTAGAGCAGAAAATTGTGTTGTCTCATGGCATAGGTAAAGACCTGTTGTTGCTGGAGGAAGTATGAGGAAGTTAGCCCTCCACTCTTGTAGTAACGGTAGAAAAGTGTCCTGATACCATTGTTCTGTGCCAATGCAATGAAAGTCCAATATGGATAATGGTGGGGAAGCAACTTCTCCCATCACATGGCCCAACACAGATATGTAAGGCAGGGTTTGGCTACCACAGGAGAAGAGGTAAGAATGTTGAAAATATCCAAAGGCCCAGATATTGTGATCATGATTGTAGCTTCCTGCCAATGAGAATCTTAGGAAGCAGCAGGTATTGGCACAAACAGTTGGGTTCCTGGCACCCATGTGGGAGATTTGGATTGATTTCCTGGTTCCTGGCTATTGCAGGCTTTGGGGAGTGAGCCAGTAGACAGGAGCTCTCTGTGCTTTCTTTCTCTCTTCTTTCCTTCCCTTGTTTTCAAAATAAATAAATTATAAAAATCAAATAAAATCACATTATCAAGTGATAAATCAATTGATTCAAATAGAATCAGGTGACTCAGATATTAGACTTATAACACAGGGTCTTGAAAATTGCTATGATATATCCATTAACAGATCTAGTTATAAAGGTAGAGGACCTGGATAAGCAGATGATAAATTTTGTCTAAGAAATGAAAATTATATAAAAGAAGCAGGTAGAAATTTTATGACCAGAAAGTGCAGTAATGGGGTGATGAAATCCTTTAATGAGCACATCAGTGGATTCCGCTAAAGTAAGGACTGAATTAAGAAATGGGATCATAGTTCAGTACAAATTAAACTACAGTACAGAAAGAAAATAAGTTAAAAAATAGGAACTAGGGCACCTAAGTGCAGTGGACCTGGCTTGATTCTTGAATGGCTGTCCGTTCTATCGGAGTTTTGGGCATAATTCTGCCATGATTGCTTCTTTTTTCTCGGGATAATTAGAATTTCACACTACATATGTATAGCATGTACTAAGCACAAGGCACCTCTATGGAGATTTCTTGGAGTTTTGGTTTGTTTTTGTTTGTTTGTTTGTAAGGTTTTTTTTTTTTTTTGTGTGTGTGTGTGTGTGTGTACTTCCCTCCTTTTCAAAATGTTGAGCTGCAAAATCCAGCTCTGTAGATTCCTGATCTTTGATCTCCTGCTTAATTCAGTGAGCCCTGAGGGCTCTGTTTTGGTTCCCTTTACTCTTAGAGGCATGGGACTTTTCCTCTTTGTTTCTTCCTCTTGAAGTATAGCACGCAATACTATCTGCTGTCTAATCTCTGAAAGAATTGTTTTATGTATTTTGTCTGGCTTTCTGTTTGTTTACATTGGGAGGTCAATTCCAGTTTTTGTTATTGCAACATTTCTAGAAATAGAAGACCACACTGTACTTTGTTTTTTAGAATTATGTCATTACATCAAAAAAATGTTCCAACAGAATTGAATGTTGTACCAGGGTTGGGGAGCATTGAAAGAGAAGTCAGGAGTCCTAGGATATGGGCATGGTTCTCTGCATATGGCTAACTCCATCCCTTTGCGCAAAGGCAATGACCCCTTTACAATTCCGTCTTCTTATCTGTAAGGTGAGAAAGCTGTACTCAGCAGTTTCTAATTTTCTCCCTAGCACTAGTATTCTAATCTATGGAAGAGAACCATTTGCCAAATCTTCAAATGAATAGATCGGCCATTTTGCAGTTTACCTGAAAGCTGATTTTCAGTATAACTCATCAGAGCAAGACAAAATACTAAGTGCCTAAATCGCTGTGCTGCTGCAAACTCTGCTCACACTAATGGGAATTACACACAGGCATCTCAGAGATAATGGAGCCGTCAATCTCTTTTATGAACCATGACAAGTATCCCAGGAATGGTGGGTTTTAAAGTAAACATACAGCATCTCAACACAGAATCAGCAAGGATCAGTTCCAAACATCTTCCACCTCTTACCCTGGCCCTCTCCACAATAAAACACCCTCGAAATCCATCCTCCTTGCAGGCACCTATTGGCTGTCTTTGATAAAATGGCAGTAATGGCCTAAGAGGGTAGTTAGGCTGGAAATAAAATCCAAATGGTTGATAACATTCCTCTCTGGTTTCAGATTCCAGCTAATCAGATAATTGCAGATTAAAGATAGCACTCTGGCTTTCAAAGTCACAGCAAAGACTTTTAAGTGTTTGTGTTGATCCTCAGAGCAGAAGCAAGGAAGGAAAGCCACTTCTGATGTGGGCTGTTCTGAGATTGCATGTGCTGGTGCCCTAGAAAAGCAAACCTCCTTCCATGATTCCTCTGTACTGGGCTGGTGTCTTTGACTACTACTGTGCCATCATCCTAGCTACAGGGAACTTGTCAAGATAATATTTTCAGTAAACCATCAATGGAAATGCCATTTGTAATAATCATGGTACCACAAAGCATATGTTGAGATTTCTTTCATTCCTGTTGTGTCATGTATTGATGTCAGGTTCACAGAATATTAAATAAGACAGGGACTTCAGTGATAATCTTTTGCTGCTCTATCACTTTACAGAAACCCTAAAGTGAATTGTTGGATAACATCTTAATTCCTAAGGGAAGAAGTCATGATCACACATTTTCAACAATAAGAATTAAAATAAAATATTTTCTTGTTAACCCTCTGCTAAAGCAGTAAATCAAATTAACCAAACTTCTCTTCCTTCACAGGTTATTCCAGTTAAGCTTACTTTAATTGAATATAAAAACAGAAGAAATCACAAGGGAATTTTTTTCAAAGTTGGGAGTATAGAAATACACTGCCAATTAGATGAATGAATGGGAGCCCCATAAATGCATGTATGAATGGTTCTGCGAACTTCCTGAACTTACTCACAGAATGTGTCAACAGAGAGTCACATGCCTCTTCACACCAAGAGCTCTTTATCATCATAGCACCTGAGGTCACATCTGATTTCTTAAAATCAGAACCCTCTTAATGTTGTCTTATTTTGGAGAACTGACAAACAAATTTGCTTCAATTATAAGGAAGCTGGATACTTGAATACTTCTGAAATAAAGAGCCCTACAGGAGAATTTTTCAGGACATAAATAGACAAAGTTTTGCCTCTTTGTTATAAGCAAAGCTTGGTTTAGAAAGATTGAGATATGTAAACTGAGGCTGAGAAAAATCCTCTGACTTATAGCCATCTTGAATGTTACAAGTGGCTTGCACATATTGTTCATAAAGATTTCTATTGTTCTTTCTTTCCCCAAACATGTATTTAGTTTTAGCATTTTATTGAATAGCTAAAATAGATTAAATTTTATTCTTATGTAGCTCACTAGAAGAATAGGAAGAACATTGAAAGTGGAAGGTTCTAGTTTTATAAAACTGCAAGTTCACAGTATTGGCTGAAAATGCTACAATTATTCATAAGAACACTTGAGATAATTATAATAAGTATTATTATGTACTTCTATGCCAGGCACTTTAGCAAGTGCTTTACATGTATTATTTAATTAAATCCACATAAAAATCCAATGAGACAGAAACTGGCATTATCTTATTAGACCAAGAAGTTTGTTGATATGTCCAGTGTCAGAAACTCAAATGGATGAGCTGTGATTTGAACCCAGATCTGGCAGGACACAAAATCATGATGGGATGCTTTGGCATCCCATTATGGGGAAAAGGAAAGAAGAGATGACTGTGATTTCTTTGAAAGTCAGAGTAAAACAGCACAGTTCTATTGGCAGCATTTTGACTTCACATGAATTACTCTGATTTTAGTGAAGGTTTACTCACATGTTTTTGCAAACACTTTAGTGGCCGTGGGTTGTGAAACTCAGAACATGAACATGAAGACATCCATGAAAGCTCATCCCCAAGGTCAGGATTTGGTATTTGGAATTTCGGACTGAATTTGCAAGATGTTTCAAGCCTGGCTGCCAGACAACTCTCTTTGTGCCTGCCCAAGCTCTAGAGCATAAATTAGTTCAGTAAATGTCTGCATTCAATTACCCTGCACACTTTGTCTCTCCCAATTGCCTTGATGTTAATGGCTGCAGTGGAGAAATTCTGAACATTTGGCTACATTTCCTTGATTCTGGCCTAACAAGGCCTTTACCTGGCACTCTTTGAGGATAGGTAATTTAAACCCAATATCCAGCCCCAATGTTTCTCACACAATACTTGAGCAGGGTCTTGCACTCTGTGCAAAGTTTGCTTAAAAATGCCCATTTAGAGTAATTTCTATCGCCCTCTTGGAGCCACAGGTGGCCTTGACTACTTCTGTGCATGCTCATTTTCTTCTCTTGAATATTTATACCTCTCTTGTCCATTGATTTTGAGAGAATGGTATAGAAATTGATTGGCAGCCCTGACGAATAGCTGATGGGAGAATCTGGCCTCAGAATGAGAATGAGTCACTAATGACAGAAGTGTGCCCAGTGTGACTAATGCATATGGAGCGAGGAAGCTCTAGGGTTCCCTCCATGCCTGCAATTCTCGGCTGTGTTGATGTCAGCAGGCAGGAAGGAGAGCACTTTCTTCCACCTTGAGGGAGAACTCAAAGGTATTCTCCATTCTTAGTATTCAGTTGAACATCCTGTGTGAAGCCTTTAATTGAAAGCTGAGGTAGCTGCATAGAATTCTCAGAAGCATACAGTCATTGGAGGTATTTCCAGCACTGGAGATGTCTGTAGTGTGCCTGAGTAGACTTGGGATGGTGGTAGTGTGCAATGCTGTAATTACAGAGTTTTCTTTTCCATAGGGAGCAAAGGGATCATTTCCACCATTGAAAACCCAGCTGCTTTACCCCTACTTCCTTTGCACTATCTGTCTCTCTGCATAGGTTTGTGAAACATGAACTGCAATTATTCTTGCTCATGCAACTCTGAATGTTGTATCTACAAGGTGTGAAAGTGAAAAATTCAGTCTGCCTATCAGTAATTTGTTTCAGAGGGGAACAAAATAAACAAGTACTAATATGGAATATTGGATTTCCTCCCCTCCACTCCACACTAAATTGAAAAAAAATCACAATATTTACGAACTATTTCTTTTCTAATCATTTGCGCATGCTAAGCACTCCATAAACATATACCAAGTGGATGAGTAAAAAACCCCATACATGCATATAGAAATTCAGATTTTCTGGGACCCCTGGGGATGGTAAATTGCAGTAGGTAAGATCAGCATTATGCTGTGTACATAATGGTGAGGACTGAAGCAGAGGTGAAAAAGCTCATATTAGGCCAGAGAAGAGGAAAATAGGGTTGAGTCATTTCCTCCAGCATTGAGCTGCTGCTCTTGGGGGAAACTTCTCAGTGCTAGAATTCCCATCTTTAACAACAGGGTTGAAAAGGATGAGGAACAGGCAGGGGAGAAACAAACACCAGATAAACAGAAAGGAGGAGATGCAGAGTGATAGGAAGGTTAAGTCCCACAGAAGAAAGCAAGAGCTGGCCCTGGAGAGGGGCCAAACTGGAGATTCTGACTACATGGAGCAGGAGGAGAGATGATCTAGTCCCAACCCAGTGGCTGGGGATGTGCAACCAATTACTTACTGGCTGCTTCAATCCTCTCCTAGAACCATCAGCTCCACCAACAATCCCCACTCCATTATTCCCTGGTCCTGTGATAGATTGTTTTGTTCATTTTGACAAAGGTATAGATTCCAGGAAATTCTGTGATACAAAAGAGTGACAATTACAACACATACACTGTAATTGTCTTTGGTTGGGTGATTAATATATCTTTTGTTTTTTCATCCCAGAAGTTTGGATGATATCATCCTGTACTATAGACAATTATCTGGGTGCTTCTTCCAACCTTGTGGCTACCTGCTACAATTTCCATGCCTCTTAGCCTTACTATGCTTTTCAGGAAAAATAAAAGTTTGAGAATGAGAATTGCTTTCCAAATTCCTGCACTCACTACTCTGCACCTTCAATGCCATATCTTCAATGCACATATTGCCTTTTGATTTTTTTCTTCTTCTTCCTCCACCCTTAAATATAACCACACAAGATTTCATATAGTTGTCTACAGCAGAAATGGATTTATTAAACTTACCTTCTGCTCACCAGCCTCCCTGAGATGATAACCTCAAATCCTGCTCCTGTGGCATACATGCTAGGGACACGTGCCTCCTCCCTCTGCTAGTACCAGCAACACCTGTCTCACCATGTGATCCAGAGTAAGGCCCTGCTGAAATGCATTACACTTCCAAATCCCTGAAAGGACTAGGACTGACAACCTAAAATAAAGGTGACAAGTGTCCAAAAGGGTTTCTAGAAAATATTACCTGCAAATAGAATACAAGTCATCAAGTTTATAGAGCAAGAATCTAAAACAAAATAAAATTAGTTTGGTGCCATTGTCTACTACCTCTGACTCTGCTTTTCTCAAAAATGGAGTTATATACAAGATCAAGTCCTGAGAACAATTTTGTAAGAGATAAAACCCATTAAAATGGGAAAGGATATTTACCTTTATGCTCATATCATAGACAGCTATTTTCAGAGCCTGGGCCAAATGCTAGTTAGGACAAAATGAAATCAGGCAAGGCTGACCAGTCAGACCTCAGTCTCTAATGTAGGAAGAATGTCTGCTCAAGGGAAGAACTGATGGAAGAGTGTAATATTGGAGTCAGGTTTCAATGAATGGTATTGGCCTGACTAAGACCAAGGTTGGTGCCTAACCTTTCTCTGCTTAGATGGTCTTCTAGAAAGGCCTTCTTAATACATTTTGGACAATTTGGTAGGTTTTTCTAATGTCTTTATAAGCATGATACAACTTAACAAAAAAGGTCCCTAAATTTTGATCTCTGGATCTGAGTTCTAGTGATGATATTTTCCATATTGTGATTTACTATTTAAGTCTCAGTTTTTCATTTTCAACATTGGTCTAATAATGATTTCTGTGTTGAGTCATCTGGGAATTACTATTAATTATATATCAAGAATATAAAGGATACTACAAGGAGGGTGTCCCTTATCCAAAAATCTGATACTTGAAATGCTTTAAAATTTAAAACTTTTGAGTACCAACATAAGGCTACAGTTAGAAAATTCTGACTTTATGTGATGTGTCACAATGAAAACATTGTTCAATGTATAGAAACATTGTTTCATGGACAAAGTAATTAAACATATTGTATAAAATTATCTCCAGGCTATGAGCATAATGTGTATATAAAACATAAAGGAATTGTGTGTTTAGACTTTTTTCCTACCCTCAAAATATCTCATTATGTATATGCAAATATTCAAAAATCTGAAAACATCCAAAATCTAAAGTACTTCTAGTCCAAGCATTTTCAGATAAATGATCCTCAACTTATAGAGATTGTTAGCAATCATCATCATTATCACTATCATTGTCATTTATTCTCTTGGCTTGGCCCTTTAGATGAAGCTCTGGTTCTCTTTAGCTAGGGTTTCTGGTGAACACTAATTTCTCTCAGTGCTATAAACAAATAGGAAATCTTCCTGGAAACCAGTATTTGTCTATTTCCTCCTAAATCAATATTCTCTGATTCTGATAGAAGTGTTTTTCAGTTAAGTTCTTCTTTTTCCTTCTTATAGTTATGTGTTAACAAGTCCTTCCTGATGAAGATTGTTTGGCTGTAATAACCCTAGAATACAGCCTTGTTATTTTGAATGCACATAGTAAGAAAAATCTAGGTTTATTAATAATCTGTGACATTGCCAGTTAAATGTGCTTGTTTTATTTCATGGCATTCACACGTTTATTGGGTTGCTTGTTTATAAGTGCTTTTAAAGTTTTTTAAACTTTTATTCAATAAATATAAATTTCCAAAGTACAGCTTTTGGATTACAGTGGCTTTTTCCCCCCAAACTTCCCTCCCACCTGCAACCCTCCCATTTCCTGCTCCCTCTCCCATTCCATTCACATCAAGATTCATTTTCAATTATCTTTATATGTATATCTTTATATAGATATATCTTTATATATATCTATATATCTGTATATATTTATATATCTATATATACTGTATACAAATTTTTGTTTCTAAAATTGTTTCTTAATATTTAGGCTTGATCCAAATATTTAAAGATAGATTTATAATTAAATGAAGTTACAAACTCTTCGACATTAGTTTATTTGATCAATTTGTGGACAATATTCCTTTAAACAAAATCTAGTTACAGATTTTCCCTCTGGCCTCCTTGTCTGAGGAGCTGACTTAGACAATTCTCTTAGAGCATATTTGGTCTATTTTACTAATATGCACCTTCGTGGGGAATAATTGACAAAACTGTGTACATCTGAAGGATATAATGTGATAAACTGATAACTATATACATTGTGAAGTGGTTATCACAATGTAGTAAATTAAAATATTCATCATTTCATAGTTTTGTGCCTAAGTGAAAATGCTTAAGATCTACTCTCTGCAAATTTCAGAGTATTTTTAACTTCAGTCTTCATGTTGTACATTAAGGCCTCAGAAATGATTCACCTTCTAACTGGAAGTTTGTCAGATGTGCATTGTAATTCAATATTTCTTACATCTTAATGATATTTTCTTTCACTCTGTTTTGCCCTGGCTTTAGCTCTCTATCCTAACCTAAAGACAGTATGAGTCTGAAAGTGTCCAGGAAGAATAATTATGCAACATCAAAAGCACAGTGCAAGGTGAGGTTGAATGTAATATGAAGAGTTTTATTTTTAAGTTCGTGGAAAATGTATATTATAAAAAAGTGACCATGGATTTCAAACATTTTTGTGCCAAAATGAACTTATAATTTATTCCATTTCCTATAAACTTTTTGAAGTACCTCGTTTTGCTGTTACTATTTTTGTTGCTATGACAGAATTTGATGTTTATTAACTGTTCCATAATGAATATTTACTATGTGCCCATCATTGTGCTATTTTGATGATACTCAGAGCCTATCTTTAAGTTAGGGTTAGCTTTAAGAAATGAAACCTGGCGTTCAGATGGAAAAGAAGACAATATGCCCAGTTGGTAGATGACAAAGCTTAAGTCTGAACCACAACCTTGGCATCCATGTTCCTAAGCAACCCTACTAAATTATACTCTCTGGTCAGAAATTATTGAATATTTTTAAATTGAAACTCCAGCCATGTTCTTAACATCTCTAATTTTTAATATATTTCTTCTTGCCCTCTCCATCTTTCTTATTCAATATCCTTTTTGTGCTTTGAGTTGTAGAGAGAGGACAGGAGGTGTGAAGGAGAATTAGTTGGGGGCAACATAAGAGGAAGACAGAGGCATAGAAGAGCATGTGATAGAAAAGCAGCTCTAAACTTCAGGAAATAAATGGGGCAATCTATGTGACATCTCCCAGTGACCTTTCTATGTCAATTGAATCTCCTCCCTGTACCTTTCTCCTTGTTCTCTGAAGCATATTCTGTGTCCTTCAATTCTTGTAGAATTTTAATCTCAATTTTCATAAACTAACTATGCGCTATGAGTTTAACTGATAGTAGCTTAAAAGGTTCTCTCTCCCCTAAGGGACATTTTCATTTTAAATAGAAGACATTTTGCAGACTAAAAATATTTCAGGATCAAAAGCAATGAATATTTTATGGTGAGTTTCTGGCACTGAGATAATTTGTGAGGAAGACATCTCTGGACTGATGGCCACAACACACAGCACTTTTTCTTTTTCTGTTGTTGGCTGTGCAGTTAAAATGGTAGACCTTAAGAAAAATAATTAGATTTGAATAAAAGGGAAGAAGGAAAAGAAAGACTAGAAAACGACAGTTTGATCTGACAAGGTCTAGAGTGAGTGGTCTGGATTCCTCTCTGGAAGGTTTTCCAATATCCAGTTAAGCCACTTTATCTCATTGCAAACTGAGCCCTGCACACAAGTCTGGAACCAAGCATCTTTTACCCAACCTTGGGATCTTGGGCGTGCCTGGCACTCCTGTGTTCCAGCATATTCATATGACATGTTCCTGGTCCTTGTGCCTTGGTCTTCAGCTTGATGCATGTGTTTGTTTTGTGTGTTTGGGAAACAGACATATTTGGATCCCAGTTGCATCAATTACTAATGGGATGGACTATATTGTTGGATCACTGTTATGTGGACAATCATCTAAGTATTATAAAGTTATTGTGATAATGAACAACAAGTATAATAGAGATTAATATCGCCAACCCTAACTGTGTGCTAGGTGTGGTGTTAAATTTTTATTAACATCAGTTCCTTTAGAGAGGAAAGTCCTGGTTGCAGACAGATTGAACAACTTTTCCCAGGTTTTATAGCTAGGTTGAGGTTTTGCATGATAAGCAAAAATCTGGCTCTAGCTTATATTGTTAGTCCGCAGACTGATAAATGTCAGGTAGTCTTCTCTACCCTAGCTGCAAGCTGTTCCAACAATGAGGCTGCGTGTGTGGACTGTGCTCAGTTTATGCAACATAAATGTGTCATCTGCAATGGAGCCCTCTGCTGATGATCTTCTGCCCTTTCAAATGTCCACCGACATGTCAGGTGCTGGGCATTCTTGATGCTGTATCTATCTGTCTTGGCTTCCTCCTGCCACTGATTGGTTCTCTGTCCCTCCTGAGTGGTGCGGCCCAACCTGGGGCAAGACAGTCATGCTATTGATGGTACCTCATACTATTCAGAGGGTAGTTTCATTTACCTAGCAGTTCTCAGACACATTTATCGACAAATACTGGTGGTCACACTGTGTGTAGAGTGCAGGCTCAGAAATTGAAAATGTACAAATAATTCAGAACATGACCTCTCACCTTCATGTCATGATGATCTAGCCAAGTAGACATCACAAAAAGAATAATCTCACAGAAAACCCGACTGATCACAAGAGACATCACAGAAAAGATGGGAAATTGTTCTGATCTTAAATCCAAATTATCCTTAGGCAAATGTAAAAGAAGTCATTGATTTTATAAAACTCATGCCTCCGCCCAACTTTGGTGGGAAAGTTTTAGCCACCACCTGAGAAGAACACTATTTCCCAGCAAAGAATGTTTTTTTCCTCAAAGAGTTCTCTTTCCTGGGAAAGAAAATGAGTCAGTCGGACTCCCAAAGCCATGTTTGGAGACAAGAACATAAACTTGGAAGCAGTACAGATTTCAAAAGTTCCAAGAAGTTTTCACAGAAATGAATCTATTTTCTTTGAAATATAACACAATCTTTTTTTAAATGTATACAATTATATTCCAGGTCCTGTAAATATTCTTGGATAATTAAATAAAGTGAATGAAACTGGTATTTAGACAAACAATATATTTTAATGAAAGCCTTCAAAGTGAAATTAAGCCAAAGCATGGTTTTTTTGAACGGATATGTATTAAGCAAGCCAACACGTATTTGCCGTTGCAGACACTGATACTCGAGCAGATACAGTTATAATCAAAGCCAGAGCTCGCACTTTATTTTTTCATCCCAACCCATGTGTCCTAATTAAAGCCATATGAATGAACTTTAGCTATTAATTTTACATAACCTGATATACATGCACTGCTGAATAAACCTACGGTCCTTTAACCAAATTAGAGAAGTTAACTGTAACGGATATATTTGTTGGCTAGCTCCTAACATATAATTTACTTAAACCAATATTAGAATTGAAACCAATGTATCTGTATTTCAACCACATACATTTTCCCAGCATATGTGATCGTTACATAAATAGATGCATATTCCTCTAGACCACTTCATATTCATGAAACCAATGAATTAACTGTGTTCAGCAGATGTGACAGAATAATCACCCTGCCTTCTATTTCCTTTTTCCCTTTTTAAACATAGACTTTTAAAAATAATTTTGTGAAACAGGTCAGCTGGGGAAACAGAGGGACTATTATGAGGCAAAATTAATGAGGGCACTACTATCTGTCGGGAGGAATGCGGCACTGGGATTTGGCAGTTTCCTATTCCATTTCAATTTTGCAAATAACTTGTATGTGCTTGGATAAATCACTTAACTCATCTGGGCCTCATTTTTCTCATTTGTAGAAATGGAGATAATACTTCCCTAGTCGCACAGGGCTGGTGGAAGAATGGAAAGGAGATAAATATGTAAACTTACTTTGAAGTGGTCTTTTAATCATTACACAGATAATAGGCATTATTGTCGCTAATGATTCCCATGTCATCAGGTTCAATAAATGGTTGTCAGTGGCCAAATAAAGTCATAACATAGAAGCAGTCACCCCGATTCCATTGTATGTTTCTCCTTTTTCCGTGATAGTCTCAGACTAGAATGATATTCTAAATGCTAAGCCGACTACACTGATATTTATTCCATATATTAAACTTTATTACACTTTTCTTAGGCTTCTTTCACAGCCAAGAGTCTCACAGCCAAGAAAGAATAGCTGACACTTCTTATCTACTAGCAGTCATTCTTCATGGGCTCCAAATGGGAAGGAGAAAATGTACCAGGATTTTTTTTTTTTTTCCTGAGCGACTAAGAAAATAAAGAGCACATATCTCAGCAAGTTCTGAAAAACTGATGAGTATGTTCTTTAAGCTAAAGATAATGAATAATGGCTCACCTATTTTGGACAATGCTTGATAAAAATAAATCAATATTGATCATACATGCCTGGAATAAGATTGTTAAAATCTAACAAGCATTTTAGTAGACCACCAACTTCCTCACAAGAGAGGTGTGTAGACCTCAACCTGATTTTGGCATAGGAACTTTTCATCTCTGCATTTTGGTAACTTTTTAGTTGAAAAATAGAAAAACAAGTCTTCAACACATTTATAAAACTCTAAAGCTTAACAATCTTTTCTGTAGTATTTCTCTTTTCAGTCCCTTTGTTTCCCTGAGACAACTTCTCTGCCTTTGTCTAATACAGTAACTTTCAATTTTTTGTTTTTCACAAGTTAAACCTTGTGAATAGTTATACAACCCGCATGTATAAATCTAAGGAATTATGAAAAAATCTTATTCTTGCTACATGTCATACCCTATCAATTTGTATTTGATCCTATCACATTGTGTGTTTCATTAAATATTGTCAGTTGGCACCCAATTTATGTTGTGATTCACTAATGAATAAAATCCACAATTGAAAGAACACTGACCTAGACACAAGTACCTCTGCAAAGTACCTCTCAAGAATCATGAAGGATCAGATGTATGTACTGGAATGATTATATTTGATAGCAGAATTGTCTTGACACACTCCCAAGGACACTTGTTTTCAAACTTGTATTCTAAATCAGGTAAGAATTATGGTCCTTGGCGGCGCTGCAGCTCACTAGGCTAATCCTCTGCCTGCGGCGCCAGCACACCAGGTTCTAGTCTTGGTCGGGGTTCTGGATTCTGTCCCGGTTGCTCCTTTTCCAGTCCAGCTCTCTGCTGTGGCCCGGGAGTGCAGTGGAGGATGGCCCAAGTGCTTAAGCCCTGCACCCGCATGGGAGACCAGGAGAAGCACCTGGCTCCTGGCTTCGGATCAGCGCGGTGCGCCGGCCGCAGCGGCCATTGTGGGGTGAACCAATGGAAAAGGAAAACCTTTCTCTCTGTCTCTCTCTCTCACTGTCCACCCTGCCTGTCATACACACACACACACACACACACACACACAAAGAATTATGGTCCTTAAGGCCAGATTTAATTAGATTTGAATTGAGGAATGATTCATAAAATGTCTTAAGTTTCAGAATTTTCATTTAGAAACAAGGCAAATGTTACATTTACCTCATCAGGTAATATTATGAGGGAACTTTAAAAAGTTGATGGAAAATTGAATTAAAAGATAAGGTTACTTTGGTACAAAAAATTTTGAAGTCCACACTTAGTTTTCTCTTCAAAATATATCCATGAACCTTCTGAAATACCCTCATCAGTCTGTAAAATTTCGTGATATATTTCAGGTGTTATTAGTATAGATTTTTTCCATTATATCTACCCCCCATCTATCATTTTCCTTTTTTCTTTTCTTTCTTCTTTCTCTTCTTTCTAAGAAATATAAGTGCTGTAGGAATCTAAAGTACTGGATCTTAAATGATTTGAATGGAAGGTATAAAGCACATAGTTCAGGTAGTTAACTCATTTCCAAGAAGTAAGGCCAACTGTTCATGAAGAAGTCAATTAGAGACCGAAAGAAACAAAGGAAAAATATTCTCAGCTACTGACCCAAGAAAAATCTTGCTAGCAAATCTGGCAGCAAAAAGAGAAAAAGATATTTGTGGCTTTGGACAGCTACAAGGCTGGGGAGTTACAGGATCTCCTGTTTATTTTATATTTTATACTTGCCAGTCTCTCTAGTAGAGTGAGACCTCAAAGTGGAGGTAAGTCCTGAGAGCAATTATCCTTAAACCATAGTAACACAAACAGCATGATTTTCAGAGACTTCTAGCATGAGTTGGTCCTAGGAAAACATGAGAAGTTTGCTTTCCTACAATCTTTTTCTTTGTCTCGCTGGATACCTTAGTCGCTTTCATGATTTCAGTATTCTCTTGCTGCTTGGAATTTTTATTCAGAGCCCCTCATTGCTCATGTCAAGGGCCAAATTCATCTCTCACTCATGTCACCCATCATAATGATAGCTTCTTGAAGATCCTCTTTATGAATGAAAATCAATCAGTGAATAAGTTTATTCAAACTACCAGATATTTTTGGAAAAAAATGAAATATTTTTCTCTTGTTTTTGGATTAGAAACAAGTAACAAGTTTATCCTTTTTTGAATCTGGGGAGAAGGAAAAAAATAAGGGCTTTCAAACTTTTGTTTGCTTTTGAATTACCTGCAAAGTTTCTGTAAGTCTGGAATTGACTTCTGGAAATTCTTATTCAGTAGAACAGGAAAGCGGGCTGCGAATTTGTCTTTTTACATATTTGTCCATGCCCTTCTTGGTTATTTTAATTTCACCTCTGATAAATACTTTCAGAATTTATGCCTTTATCAAAAAAGTGATTTAAAAATCAGAGTGGATGAAAAAATATTTATTTGTAAGTTTTCTTTCTTTAAAGTTCATTATGGGGCCAGCACTGTGGCATAACGGGTAAAGCTGCTGTCTGAAGTACTGACATCCCATATGGGCACCAATTAGAGACCCAGTTGCTTCACTTCTGATCCAGCTCTCCGCTATGGCCTGGGAAAGCAGTGGAAGTGCTTGGGTCCCCGCATCGCCATGAGAGACCCAGAAGAAACTCTTGGCTCCTGGCTTCGGATAGGCACAGCTCTGGCCATTTCGGCCATTTGGGGAATGAATCAGCAGATGGAAGACCTCTCTCTCTGCCTCAGCCTCTCTGTAACGGCCTTTCAAATAAATAAATAAATTTTTTTTTTTTAAAAAAGATCACTAGAGAGGGGATTGCTCACAATATATATGCTTGGGCTCCTTCCTACTTTTGATTTTCACTCTGAATTAGGAAATCAAATCTGCACATTGCATATATTTTAAAAGAGTCTCCAGAATGTGTTTGCCATATAAAACAATGTATTGTAATTGAATAGTTTTAATGTGAGCTTCTTAAAGAGATTTGTACAGTGGGCCTTGGGCTTTAAATTCGATTCTTTAATAACACTTATAGTAATGTCACAAATATACTAATATTATGAAATTTTGAGGTACATTAATCCTTGCATATTATATAGTCCATCCCATGTATTTTCCTAAATGAGATAATCACAGCTTCAAGAAGGGAAAATGAGAATGAAGTCATACAATGTTGTATTTAATTTCTCATTTGTTAACTACAAACCAACCAGGTTAAATAGTTATGTAATACAGTCTCCATAGATATAGAAACTGAAATTCAGGGGTCTACACTGTGGTGCAGCAGGTTAACGCCCTGCCCTAAAGCACTGGCATCCCATGTGGATGCCGGTTCGAGACCTGGTTGCTCCATTTCCAATCCAGCTCTCTGCTATGGCCTGGGAAAGCAGTAGAAGATGCTCCAAGTCCTTGGGCCCCTGCACCTGTGTGAAGACCCAGAAGAAGCTCCTGGTTTCTAGCTTCGGATCTACTCAGCTCTGGACATTGCAGCCAATTGGGAAGTGAACCATCGGATGGAAGACGTCTCTTATTCTCTGCCTTGCCTCTCTTTGTGTAACTCTTTCAAATAAATAAATCTTTTTTTTTTTAAAGAAACAAATTTAGAGAACATATGAGAAAATTCTGCAATAATACCTTAAGCCAATGACAGGGATTAAAGTGAGTCACTTGACATCAATCAAGAGTTTTCAATTGCATTTTATACAGCAGAGTGAAGTATGAACACTATTTTTAAAGAAAGTTTATTGGGGGCTGGCACTGTGGTAGAGGATGAAGCCGCCGCCATTGCTCTGTCGAGGAACAACCTACTATTTTATTCCTTTTAGTATTTTTTGTTCTATGTAATACCATTGGTTGAACTCTTTAATTAACACACAATTATTCTTAGGCATTTAAATTTTACTGAAAAGTGATCCCTGTTAAATATAAGAGTGGGAATAAGAGAGGGAGGAGATGTACAGTTCAGCACATGCACACTTGGTCTTACCCCTAATGGTAGAGCTAGAAACATGCCAGGAGATTCCAATTCAATCCCATCAAGGTGGCATGTACCAATGCCATCTTACTAGCCAAAGTGATCAGTTTCAGTTCATAACTGATCATAATGATAGGATTAAGTGTCAAAGGGATAACATAAACAAGACTAGTGTCTGCTAATACTAACTGATAGAATTAAAAAGTAGAGAATGATCCAACGTGGGAAGCAGGATATACAGCAGACTCATAGAATGGCAGACACCCTAAACAGCACTCTGGCATCAGAAGCAGCCCTTAAGGCATTTGGATCTGGCTAAAAAGCCCATGAAAAGGCATGGAAAACCAAGGCACTGTGGCAAAAATTTGACCTAAATGAAAGATCTCTGTGAGTGAGATCCCAGTGGAAAGAACGGGCCATCAAAGAAGGAGGTACCTTTCTCTGAAGGGAGGAGAGAACTTCCACGTTGACTATGGATTTGCCTAAATAAGATCAGAGTTGGAGAACTCAAGAGGCTTCCATAGCCTTGGCAGCTCATGACAAGAGCCTTGGGTGATTACTGATGTCATAAATAAGAATGTCAATTGTTAAATCAACAACGGGAGTCACTGTGTACCTGTTTCCTGTGTAGGACCTCTGTCCTTAATGTGTTGTACTATGTGAATTAATGATAAAACTAGTACTGAAACAATACTCTATACTTTGTGAGTCTGTGTGGGTGCAGTCTGTTGAAATCTTTACTTAGTATATACTAAACTGATCTTCTGTATATAAAGATAATTGAAAATGAATCTTGATGAAGAATGGAATGGGAGAGGGAGTGAGAGATGGGATGGTTGTGGGTGGGAGGGAGGTTATGGGAGAAAAAGCTGCTATAATTCAAAATTTGTACTTCCAAATTTATATTTATTAAATAAAAGTTAAAAATGCTAAAAAGGAAAGAAAGTTTTTGAGAGCATAGTAAAATTGATGTATTAAATATCCATTGTTTAATGACTTTCACCAATACTAATTAAGGTTATGGTTTTCTGAGTCACCAATTTAACTTTGCCTCAGTTGCTATTTTTCAGTCATGGCTTATCTCACACATGTTGTAATCAGGTGCTAATCATCAAGTGACTCTGCTGCAGGAAGTTGGCTGGCTGGCAGTCAGCCTGATAGAATAAAATAGGCTTCAGGTCTCCAATGGATGGGTCCATGATGATTTACATGGAAACTGACACAGTTCTCAGCAAGTGAGTGGAAGCTGCAGTAGCTCTGGAGGCCTGTGCTCAGAACAGGCACAACATCCATTTAGCTATATAAACTCAGAAGGTGAGGCTGAGTACCCAGGATGAACAAATGCTTTCCACCTCCTGCTGAAAGGAGCTTCAAGTTACAGCATAAGAGAGCGTAGAGGCACAAGTATTGGAACTACCAATGCAATCTACCACAGGTGATTTTGAAAAGTTAGATAAATGAGTGATGGATATCCATGTGTATACACACAAATATGTACATACATATGTGCATACACATAGAAATAATTAAAATATTTAAAGGTCTTATTATTTTGCATGTTTCATTTACATTTTTTAACTTTTATTTAATGAATATAAATTTCCAAAGTACAGCTTATGGATTACAATGGCTTCCCCCCGCCACCATAAATTCCCTCCCATCCACAACCCTCCCCTTTCCTACTCCCTCCCCCCTTCCATTCATATCAAGATTCATTATCGATTCTCTTTATATACAAAAGATCAATTAGCATATATTAAGTAAAGATTTCAACAGTTTGCACCGATATAGAAACACAAAGTGAAAAATACTGTTTGAGTACTAGTTATAGCATTAAATCACAATGTACAGCACATTAAGGACAGAGATCCTACATGAGGAGTAAGTGCACAGTGACTCCTATTGCTGACTTAACAAATTGACACTCTTGTTTATGGCCTCAGTAATCACCCTAGGCTCTTGTCATGAGTTGCCAAGGCTATGGAAGCCTTTTGAGTTCACCGACTCTGATCACATTTAGACAAGGTCGTAGTCAAAGTGGAAGTTCTCTCCTCCCTTCAGAGAAAGGTACCTCCTTCTTTGATGACCTGTTCTTTCCACTGGGATCTCACTCACAGAGATCTTTCATTTAGGGTTTTTTTTTTTTTTTTTTTGCCAGAGTGTCTTGGCTTTCCATGCCTGAAATACTCTCATGGGATTTTCAGCCAGATCCGCATGCCTTAAGGGCTGAATCTGAGGCCAGAGTGCTGTTTAGGACATCTGCCATTCTATGAGTCTGCTGTGTATCTCGCTTCCCATGTTGGATCATTCTCTCCTTTTTTATTCTATCAGTTAGTATTAGCAGACACTAGTCTTGTTTATGTGATCCCCTTGGCTCTTAGTCCTTTCATTATGATCAATTGTGAACAGAAATTGATCACTGGGACTAGTGAGATGGCATTGGTACATGCCACCTTGAAGGGATTGAATTGGAATCCCCTGGTATGTTTCTAACTCTACCATTTGGGGCAAGTCAGCTTGAGCATGTCCCAAGTTGCACATCTCTTCCCTCTCTTATTCCCACTCTTATATTTGACAGCGATCACTTTTCAGTTAAGTTTCAACACTTAAGAATAACTGTATATTGATTACAGTATTCAACCAAAAATATTAAGTAGAACAACAAAAAAATACTAAGAGGGATAACGTATTAAGTTGTTCATCAACAGTCAGGGCAAGGACTGACCAATCACCGTTTCTCATAGTATTCATTTCACTTTAACAGGTTTCCTTTTTGGTGTTCAGGTAGTTGTCACCGATCAGGGAGAACAAGTGGTATTTGTCCCTTTGGGACTGGCTTATTTCACTCAGCATAATGTTTTCCAAATTCCTAACAGGGATCACTTTTCAGTTAAAATTTAAACACCTAAGAAAAATTGTGTGTTAATTACAGAGTTCAACCAATAGTACTAGAACAAAAAAAATACTAAAATGGATAAAGTATTACATTGTACATCAGCAGTCAGGACAAGAGCTGATCAGGTCACTGTTTCTCATAGTGTCCATTTCACTTCAACAGTTTTCCCCTTAGGTGCTCAGTTAGTTGTCGCCGATCAGGGAGAACATATGATATTTCTCTATTTTCCCAATTTTCAACATTGGAAAACATTGTGGTTAACACAATCTTTGAGGATAGTTATAATTGGAATCAATAAAGCACAATATCTCTGGAGTTTGGGAATTATTCCTAATTAAGAGAATGCTCATTATTCTCTTCCATGTTCATAAGGTAAGGTAAATGTAAATAGACTTTTGTGCACCAAGGCATATATTATAGTTAGTGTGGCTACTCTGAATGTGAGGGATATGAAATCCTCAACTGGATTACGTGTAATGTATGCAAATGGAGAATGGTGGTTTTGTTTCATATTACCATTTATTTTAATCTCTTTGAATCCTTAGAGATGTTCAAAGAGGCTCTGAAATAGAACTTGAGTAGTGTGAAATAGAAAGACTAGGTAGTATGACTTGCCTGAGTTTCATCATTGATGTTACCTCTAATTTTCTGTTCTGCAAAACAAAGTAAACTCCTATTTCATGGGGTATTTGTAGTGCTAAATTAGCTTGTCTATAAATGATTTCGTAACATGTAAAGTGTGATAAAATATAAGGTATCAACTTTATCTAACATTGTTCAATCAGTGTCAGAGTGATATCTTCCGTACATTTTGAAGATTATGATATAATTACAGGTTTTGAATGGAAGTTTTTAGCATTTTAATTTTTATACATTTTGCTTAATGACAAGATTAGTTTGTTCACTTCTTGAAGAGGAATTTTTAGCTTTTTAAAAACTCATTTTTAAGCCTAATGTCTCAACCTAAAGATGCTTGAGTGGTATTCCTTTAACAAAGATATATCTAAATTTAGTGATGTTCTCAAGCCTCTAAAATATTTCTCTGTGAAGATTTTTCTCCAATTCCAGTCCCATAAGACAAGCATAGAGGCATTGAGTTTGAGCTGAGTCCTATCCGGGTCTTTGAATTTATTAAGGTTCTCCTTAAGAGCTAAGTTTGCAATACCAACTAAGAAAACAGCTAAGTTCCCTCAAGATCAAGGCCTGTAGCTTTAATATGCTGATTTAGGCCCCATATATAAAGGTCACTTGAAGAATAGTAATCCAGTCTAAGTGGATCTTCTGAGTCAGTTAATATATTTTTCAAAAATGAATTCGGTGATTGGTAGAGAGGAAGAAGACTTGAAAGTAAGTTGATTCTACGCCAGGGTTTTTCATTTAATAATGTTTTATCATCTGTATCTCCTAATAAATTTTCTTAAGTATCAGCTGAGCACCATACAGGACAGTGTCCACTTCTATAGTATTTAATTTTTTTTTTTTGCTTTCAAACTTTTATTTAATGAATATAAATTTCCAAAGTACAGCTTATGGATTACAATGGCTTCCCCCCGCCACCATAAATTCCCTCCCATCCACAACCCTCCCCTTTCCTACTCCCTCCCCCCTTCCATTCATATTAAGATTCATTTTCGATTCTCTTTATATACAGAAGATCAGTTTAGCATACATTAAGTAAAGATTTCAACAGTTTGCACCCATATAGAAACACAAAGTGAAAAATATTGTTTGAGTACTAGTTATAGCATTAAATCTCAATGTACAGCACACTAAGGACAGAGATCCTACATGAGGAGTAAGTGCACAGTGACTCCTGTTGTTGACTTAACAAATTGACACTCTTGTTTATGGCATCAGTAATCACCCTAGGCTCTAGTCATGAGTTGCCAAGGCTATGGAAGCCCCCTGAGTTCACTGACTCTGATCATATTTAGACAAGGCCATGGTCAAAGTGGAAGTTCTCTCCTCCCTTCAGAGAAAGGTACCTCCTTCTTTGATGACCTGTTCTTTCCACTGGGATCTCACTCGTGGAGATCTTTCATTTAGGTTTTTTTTTTTTTTTTTTTTTTTTTTTTTTTTTTTTTTTTTTTTTTTTTTCCCCTAGAGTGTCTTGGCTTTCCATGCCTGAAATACTCTCATGGGCTTTTCAGCCAGATTGGAATGCCTTAAGGGCTGAATCTGAGGCTAGAGTGCTGTTTAGGACATCTGCCATTCTATGAGTCTGCTGTGTATCTCACTTCCCATGTTGGATCGTTCTCTCCCTTTTTTATTCTATCAGCTAGTATTTGCAGACACTATTCTTGTTTATGTGATCCCTTTGGTTCTTAGTCCTATCATTAAGATCAATTGTGAACAGAAATTGATCACTGGGACTAGTGAGATGGCATTGGTACATGCCACCTTGAAGGGATTGAATTGGAATCCCCTGGTATGTTTCTAACTCTACCGTTTGAGGTAAGTCAGCTTGAGCATGTCCCGAATTGCACATCTTTATAGTATTTAATTTGACTATGCTTTGGTTAGCTGACAATGCTTTGTTTTTCTTCTTACTATCTTTTTTTGTTAATTCACTCCCTCCTTTTTTTATTCATGAATATTTACTAAGTGCCTTTGTGTGCCAGGCAATGGAGTAGGTGAAGGAACCGCATTATTAAACAGGCACATTAGCTGTATTATGGTTAACAGAGTATGGAAGTTTTGAAAAAAAATATTAAATAATTACTTCAATAAATGTATTCTTAAAAACAGTGATAAGGAGGCAAAAGAAAAGGCACAGGTAACTATAAAGAGTATACTAGTCTAATCTAGATGGAAATTAATATTAGGGAAAACTTCTTTAAGGAAGGAACCTAGGGACAACAACTAGTTAATGAGTTGGAATTAGCTTGATAAGAGGCTAGGGTAAGTGGTCGGTCAAAGGGATGAGCCTATAGGGACAGTTGTGAGAGAAGACAAGTGCTACAGGAGTGAAAATGTGAAGAAAAGGAAGTGACACAAGATTTAGTATTTGGCAAAAGAAAAGCTGAAACATTTGAAGAAATTTCAGAAGAAATAAAACTTTAGTTTTGAAATATTATTCTTGACTGGTACTAGGAAATTGTTTGATGAAGGGCACAATGGCTTGAGGACTGGTATTGTGTTTGAGTATGTGATGGATTGGTGATGGTTGCTTCAACTTGACTAGTGCTTTTGAAGTTAGAAAAACTGGATAAACTGAAAATGTACCTTAAATATGAAATTGATGTAACATTTAAAATTTATAAATTAAATTTTATTTACTTGCAAGGCAGAAAGACAGCCAGCACATTCCTCTGCACTGGTTCACTTCTCGAATGCCCACAACAGCCAACCCTGGGCCAGGACTGGGCTGGGCAACAGCTAGTAGCTGGGAACTCAATGCAGATAGTCTGTCTGTGTGAGTTGAGGGGACCCAACTACTTGAGCCATCAGTGCTTCTTACTAGGGTCTGCCTTGGCAGAAAGCTGTAGTAAGGAGCTAGAGTTGGGAATTGAACTCAAGAACTCTAATATAGGACATGGGTGTTCTAAATGCTAGACCAAATGACTACTCCTCATTCCTTCTTGCTCTTACAATTTTTGATATGTCTCTTTGAAGTATTGCAGTCCTAATGTCATTTTTCTTCAAGTTCTTTCCCCACCGATGATCTATTGTTTCAAATATGTTCCTAACATTCATCTCATCCTATTCTAATTAATCACGCAAGATCTCTATAATCTGCACAGAGAAAGAAAGATACTCTATCTGCTGGTTCACTCCCTAAATGGCTGCAATGGCCTGGCAGGCCAAAGCCAGGAGCCCATCTAGGTCTCTGATATGAGATGTCAGGGCTCCCATAGACTTGGGACATTTTCTGCTGTGTTCCCAGGTGCATTAGCAGGGAGTTGAATAGGAAGCGGAGCAAGCAGAAGTCCAACCAGTGCTCATATGGGACACCAGCATCACAGGCAGCAACTTAATTCACTGTGTCACAATGCAGGCCAAAAATAACTCTTTTTTAAAAAATTATTTTTTTCTGCCTGAGAATGTTTGAAAACACAACTTGTAAGCTATAAAAATTCTCTCCGTTTAATACTAAAGTTTCCAACCATCTTCCTTGGCTTCTAATTCATGTATCAATATTAGACTTTGTTTAAAGAAATTAATTATTCCTTGTGCATGGGCTTAGTTTTCTTTCGGTCTGATTTAACAACAAAAGAGAAATGAAAGGCTTTCCATATTAGATTTTATTAGCAATAATGATCAGCCTGTTAAACACCATACCCATTTTTCCTTCCTTTTCCTACCCTGACCCACCTGGCCAGTAATAACAGCCTAATTTGAATCTATCCATGGGAAACCACACACACTCACCAACAAGCATTCCTGTACATCTACACATTGAAACAATTAGAAATAATACTTTTCTAGTTAGATTTTTAAGCTACCAATGATTTGCAGGAAAGAAACTGGATGTTGTACTTTCTCTAGGGATATGAATCAAGAGACATTTGCCTCCACTGGACATGTGATAAAGGCCTGAAGGCCACCTTTAGCTCTGTTTTGTAGCATGCATGCTTCTTTTCCTTCATTTACATTTCCATCTCCTGTTACAAATCCTAAAGCTGTTTCTAGGCCAATTTATCTCAATGATTTCACATAATTTCCTCGCAAGTTTTCTGTGTAGCCAAATAATCTGTGACAATTGTTTCACATGCTCAAATCTTCTCTCTTTTTTTTTTAACTTTTATTTAATGAATATAAATTTCCAAAGTACAGCTTATGGATTACAATGGCTTCCCCCCTATAACGTCCCTCCCACCCGCAACCCTCCCCTTTCCCACTCCCTCTCCCCCCTTCCATTCACATCAAGATTCATTTTCGATTCTCTTTACATACAGAAGATCAGTTTAGCATATATTAAGTAAAGATTTCAACAGTTTGCACCCACATAGAAACACAAAGTGAAAAATACTGTTTGAGTACTAGTTATAGCATTAAATCACAATGTACAGCACATTAAGGACAGAGATCCTACATGAGGAGTAAGTGCACAGTGACTCCTGTTGTTGACTTAACAAATTGACACTCTTGTTTATGGCATCAGTAATCACCCTAGGCTCTTATCATGAGTTGCCAAGGCTATGGAAGCCTTATGAGTTCACCAACTCTGATCATATTTAGACAAGGTCGTAGTCAAAGTGGAAGTTCTCTCCTCCCTTCAGAGAAAGGTACCTCTTTCTTTGATGACCTGTTCTTTCTACTGGGATCTCACTCGCGGAGATCTTTCATGTAGGGTTTGTGGTTTTTTTTTTTTTTTCCAGAGTGTTTTGGCTTTCCATGCCTGTAATACTCTCATGGGCTTTTCAGCCAGATCCACGTGCCTTAAAGGCTGTTTAAGTCTTCTCTTTTAAATAAAAAATAATATTTTTAAAAGTTAAGCTATCTCAATCCTTCATCATGGCTACCTCCAGTACTGTATCTGGGTATGGTCTTGGGCAGAGTAAGAGCCTAAATTATTCTCATTTATTGATAGCTCGTATGAGATTAAGTGTGTCTACTGAATCAAACCTGATACCCAAGCAATCCTTAAAACTAATTTTTTAAGTTTTATCATGGATTTTTACAAAATACAGACTTCTAGAAAGGCACAAGCTATTAGTTTTATAATGCTGCTTTAACAAATTGCTATAAACTTGGAGGCTTAAAACAACACAGATTTTTTACCTCATGGTTCTGTAGGTATGCACAGGTACAGCTGAATTCTCCGGTCTGGATTTCATGAGGCTGAAATCAAGTTTGGAACTGACTGTGCTATTATTAGGAGACTCTGGAAAAGTACACTTCCAAGCTCATTTAGGTTGATGGAATATTCAGTTCCATATGATTGTAGGACTGAGCTCCTGAAGCCCTCATTTCCCTGCTAATTGTTGTCAGGAGGTCATTTGAAGTTCTAGATGTTGTTCACATTCCTTTATTCCTGGTTTAAGGTCCTTTCCAAATTCAAAGTCAGCAGTGGCATACAACCTCTTTATTTTTTCTCAGATAATTCTGACATTTCCTTCTGCTGCACATCTCTTACACTCTTCCTCTTTTGTTTAAACTCTTTTACCCTCTTACTTTATGTTTTAGGCTTATAAAGTCATATTGAGGGGATAAGAGTTGTGGCATATGGGTTAAGCTGTCTGCTGCAATTCCATCATCCCATATGGATGCTGGTTCATGTCCTGGCTTTTCCATTTCCTATCCAGCTTCTTGCTAATGCACTTGGGAAATCAGTGGAGGATGGCCCAAGTACTTGGGACCCTGAACTGACATGGGATACCTGAGGAAGCTCCTAACTCCTGGCTTCAGCCTGGCCTAGCTCTGGTCTTTGAAGCCATTTGCAAAGTGAACCAGTGGATAGATTCTATCTCTCTCTGTGTCTCTTTCTCTCTCTGTGTGTAATTCTGCCTTCCAAATAAAGAAAAAATTTTAAAAAATTATGTTGGGGCTACCAGAAAAAACCAGGATATTATATTTTATGATCAGTTGTTTGCATATCTGGAGTTCCCTTACCGTATTACCTCAATGAATTTTTGAATAACCAGAGGATAGGAACATTGGAAAAATATCTTTAGAATTCTGTCTACCAACTGAAGAATTTAAAAAGCTGCTTGGCTAATTTTGGTGTTCTCCTAGGTTTGGTAACAAAGTTAGAAACTAATTGGTGAGGGGCCAACACTGTGGTACAGTAGGTTAACACCCTGGCCTGAAGCACCAGTGTCCCTAAAGGGCACTGATTTGAGACCCAGCTGCTTCACTTCCAGTCCAGCTCTCTGCTATGGCCTGGGATAGCAGTGGAGGATGGCCCAAGTTCATTGTGGCCATCTGGGGAGGGAACCATCGGATGGAAGACCTCTCTCTCTCTCTCTCTCTCTGCCTCTCCTCTCTCTGTTTAACTTTGATATTCGAGTAAATAAATAAATCTTAAAAAAATAAGAAACTAATTGGTGAGAGCAGTGATTAACTTAGAATGTACCATTGATGAAAGATTGAAATCAAAGATGAAGCTCACACAGAGTAGAAATGGAAAACTGACTTCACCATGTCAATTTGAGTTGGTCATGTACACATTTAGATATCATTTGATATGCAAATCCTAAATTTTAAAAAATGATAGAAAAATTCTATTAAATAAATGTGAGTTTTTTATTTTTTTTTATTTTTTTTTTTTTTGACAGGCAGAGTGGACAGTGAGAGAGAGAGACAGAGAGAAAGGTCTTCCTTTGCCGTTGGTTCACCCTCCAATGGCTGCCGCGGCCAGCGCGCTGCGGCCGGCGCACCGCGCTGATCCGATGGCAGGAGCCAGGAGCCAGGTGCTTTTCCTGGTCTCCCATGGGGTGCAGGGCCCAAGCACCTGGGCCATCCTCCACTGAACTCCCTGGCCACAGCAGAGAGCTGGCCTGGAAGAAGGGCAACCGGGACAGAATCCGGTGCCCCAACCGGGACTAGAACCCGGTATGCCGGCGCCGCTAGGCGGAGGATTAGCCTAGTGAGCCACGGCGCCGGCCGAGTTTTTTATTTTTTGTTTTCTAATGCTAGTGTCCTATTGTTTCAGTCAGTTGGACATAAGAAGATTTTATAGATAACTTGCCATTTAGTTTATCCAATTAATCTTAACACTATAATATTCATTATACAAGCCAGAAAACCTCTGAACACATTTATTCTGAAGCCTTCACAGAGGCTTCTTGTATATGCTTTACTGGAATTTATATTTCAGCTACTGACATTGTTTCTCATACTTTTGTTCCATCTGTTCTATATATTTCTACGATATTCATAATTTTGACCTTTCTTTGTCTAGACTGTGATACCAGTCTTATACACATCAAGCAATGGGTAGAACTCAAATAACAGGTTAAAAGGTCAACTGTGTTTATTACAAAGAACTAAGGTTACCTGGATTTTACAGAGAAACAAAACCAATGCATGTGTGGGTGCATGCACACACACACACACATACACACACACACACACACTCTGAGAGGGGAAGGGAGGGAACTTACTAAAAGAAATTGGCTCACAAATTCTGGTGAATTACAAGACACAAAATCTGTAGTAAGCTCAATAGGCTAATCCTCCTCCTTGCGGCGCCAGCACACCAGGTTCTCATCCCAGTCAGGGCACCGGATTCTGTCCCGGTTGCCCCTCTTCCAGGCCAGCTCTCTGCTGTGGCACGGGAGTGCAGTGGAGGATGGCCCAAGTGCTTGGGCCCTGCACCCGCATGGGAGACCAGGAGAAGCACCTGGCTCCCAGCTTCGGATCAGCACGGTGCGCCGGCCCCAGCGCACCGGCTGCAGCGGCCATTGGAGGGTGAACTAACGGTAAAGGAAGACCTTTCTCTCTGTCTCTCTCTCTCTCTCCCTGTCCACTCTGCCTGTCAAAAACAAAAAAACAAAAAGAACCTTCACAGGCATGATTGATATAAGGGTTTGGGGAGAGGCATATTATTGGGTGGTCCTACCTGTAATTACAAGTTTTCTTATAAAAGGATGGAAAAGGAAATTTTGTCAAACTAGAAGGCCATATGACTAATGAATCAAGATGCTATGGAGCTAGCTTAAAGATAGAGAATTGGACCACACACCAAGGAATATAAGTGGGAATGTAGCTCTAGAAACTGGAAAAGGGGGTTGCCTCTGTGGCATAGCAGGTAGAGCCACCGCCTGCAGTGCCAGCATCCCATAGTTGGGCTGGTTTCAGTCCTGGCTGCTCCACTTCTGACCTGGCTCTCTGTTATAACCTGAAAAATCAGTAGAAAATGGCTCAAGTCCTTGGACCCCTGCACCCGCGTGGGAGATCCCAAGGATGCTCCTGGCTTGAGATTGGCCCAGCTCTGGCCATTGTGGCCATTTGGGGAATGAACTAGGAGGTGGAAGACCTCTCTCTCTTTCCCTCTGCCTCTTCCTCTTTGTAACTCTGTCTTTCAAATAAATAAATAAAATCTTTAAAAAAATGGAAGAAGTTGGAAAAGGCAAAGAAATGGGGCTGTCCCCTGAAGGTAGAAGAGGGAATATCATCTTGTCAATACTTAATTTCTTTTTTTTTTTTTTTTTGACAAGCAGAGTTAGACAGTGAGAAAGAGACAGAGAGAAAGGTCTTCCTTTTTCCATTGGTTCACCCCCCAAGTGGCCGCTACAGCCAGCGCATTGCAGCCACGCGCTGCACTGATCCGAAGCCAGGAGCCAGGTGCTTCCTCCTGGTCTCCCATGCAGGTGCAGGGTCCAAGCACTTGGGCTATCCTCCACAGCCTTCCTGGGCCACAGCAGAGAGCTGGACTGGAAGAGGAGCAACTGGGACAGAATCTGCCACTCCAACCGGGACTAGAACTTGGAGTGCTGGCGCTGAAGGTGGAGGATTAGCCTAGTGAGCCACGGTACTGGCCATTACTTTATTTCAACCAAGTAAAACTTCTTCAGACTTCCTACCTCTAGAACTCTCACATAATAAATGTATAGTTGTTTAAGATGCCAGTTTGTAGTAATTTAATACAGCATCAACAGAAAACAAACATTTCAACTTTTATAGAAGTATCAGCAAATAATATTATAAGCATCCTTTATATCTTGAAAATATATTGCTTAATGTTTTGTGTTCCATTCCCATCCCAACAAGCTTCTTTGTTGCACAGATCTATCTGGATGCCAGGGAAAGAAAAGGAAGAAATGGTCTCTGATACCTGCATAGTTCAGTGATGCAATCCTTATTTGGGGAAGAAATTAAACTCTATTATTCCATTTAAATAATTAAAAACATAGTGCTTTAATTGTTTTCCTATAAAATATCTAGTTGTATGTATAAGTTGAAGACTAAGCAAGAAACAAAAGTCCAACTTAGTTAACTCATACAAATTAACTATAATGAAGAGATAACTTACAAAGATTTGGAAAAAGTTGAGTGAATTGACTGGTCTTTGAGTTAAGGAATATTGTTGTGCCATAGATTTGCTAATTGGGAAGCCATTGCCAAGCGTGAATCTGAAGGAGCAAGGGAGACAACTAATGATTATAGCACCCTGTGATTAGTGGAATTGTGCAAGACATGCAGCCTGATGGTAGCTGTAGTTGTCTAGGGTCTTCACTACTACCAGAAAACATATTCCAGGTAAAGCAGAGAACAGGCAAAACAGAACGCATCCTATTTTTCCGTACTTCCTCTGAGCTCCTGCTGAGGCCTCTTATTGGGCAAACCTAAACCAAAATAGGTGGGTTAGGCAGGCATGGTAATGGAGTTGGTAAACTTGCAAAGAATTTAGCAAATGTCTCTGACAGCAGTGGGTTGAAGAACATAGAATAACCAGCACACCATAAAATCACAGAATATTGGGAATTAAAAGAAAAACAAGTACAATGAAGTTCAACTTCTTTTTATGTATACATGAGGGCCCAAAGGGTTAGACAGATCTTCTCCAAGGCCCTAGGTAGATTTTCTGCTGTCCACACACAATGCTGTTCTCTTCTTACTTTACCAGAAGATACTGAATTACATGTACACATTCAGTTGTTTTGTTAGCATTGATCTGAATTCTTACCACAAGTAGTTAAAACGTACCTTCATTTGTCTCTTGGTCAATTATTCTTCTGAGAGTATCAGAGACTTTGAGGTTTCTGAGGTATTTTTGAATCAATGGGATGGTGTTTTATTGAGTTATTTGAGGGGTTCTTAAGCTATGGAGTTGATTGTGTCACAAACACTCTGAAAAAGAAAGAATCATCTATGCAGGGTTTTTAGACATGATCATTAGAAATAAAACCATACAAGGTATGGAGTGGTAGAAAGCAGATTTGGCATGATTTTGAAATTTTTGCTCTATACCATTGGACTAAACATTCAGATTTTTGAAAGTTTAGCAAATCATAAGTTTCACTTGTTTGTAATGTTCAGAACTCGTGGGCAGAAAAAATAAGAGTCATTTGGATTCAGTGGAAATGAAAAAATGGTACATATACAAGATTGAATAATACTCATTCATAAATAAAGAATAAAATCCTGTCTTTTGCAAGCAAATGGCTGCAACTGGAAACATTATGCTTAGTGAAATAAGCCAAACCCCAAAAAACAAATGTCATATGTTTTCTCTGATTGGTTTTAGCTATTATATGCAATAAAAAAACTTTAGTGTATATGAAGCTAACTGACATCCTGTAATTTCACTGTTGTCTATAACCCTTCTCTATACTCCTGCAGATCAGTGGTCTATCTACCTTTTACTTGTCAAGCTCTTTGTTTAGAAGACCACTGAGCCTGTGATTGTAAAGTAAATTGAAAGCATGTTATTGCAAAAAATTAAGAAAGGAAGGAAGAGATGCTGGTAGAGAAAAGTATCATTGTATTCTTGGAATCACATCTATGTAATGTGCGAAATCTGTTATCTCTATATTAATAGATAAAAATGCAAAATCAAAGCAAAAAAAAGTGAAGCGGTAAGAAACAGGCAAATGAAAGTTTATAATGTTGGCAGTGACAAGACAGAAGCCCTGTTATTAGAGAAGAGTTTGCCAATTGTTTGCTGAAAACACTATAGGGAAGACAGCCAGAGGGGAGGAAGGCCAGCTGAAAGCCTGCTACACTAAGCTACCTCCTCAAGATTTCCATACACTCAAAAATGAATTGTAAACGTTTAACAGCCTGCTATGCTTCTATGGTCCATTTTATATCATACTTGATCTCATTTTGCTTAAAAGGCAGCAGAACGCTCCATAAATAGAAATACCCCATATTAAACATGCATAGTCTTCTCTAGTGTTTGATCAGTAGCAGCCTAGATTCCTTGAATAAATAGCCCAAGCTTCTTGTTTTTGCTCTATGTTCTCCCAGGGGACCCTTCATTGTGATTTCTGCTGCCATCTTCTAGAACATTCTTCAGGAAGACTGTCTCAGCTTCAATACAATAGACAAGCAGAAACACACACCCTTTCTGTGTTGCTGTGATTACAGTTAAGATGAGCTCCAGTGTTAGGAAGAGGAAAAAACTATAAACACAAACTGAATACCAAAGACTAACAGAATATAATTATCCATGGGCAGCCAACTTTGCAAAGCTCAGATTTCTAATCTTGAAGTAGCTGAACCCTTGGCCTAGGAGCTGTAATGTATCAGCATCTCTGGTTCCTCACTTCTCAGGCTTAATTTCATGACTTCACATTGTGGGTACCACCTTGCATTTCTCAAGGAAAGCAAGGTGGGAGTGTTGTGAAGGAGAAAGATCTCTCCAGCTTCAAAAGCTTTACAAGTCACCATTATACTTCACTTAGTTCCAGTATCAGCCTAAGATCAGTGTCATATTGGTTCATCATTATTTACCAGAACTGTGTTTGTTTACATAAAG
This sequence comes from Oryctolagus cuniculus, assembly GCF_051225735.1. NCBI lineage: Eukaryota > Metazoa > Chordata > Mammalia > Lagomorpha > Leporidae > Oryctolagus > Oryctolagus cuniculus. The sequence goes on from NC_142876.1 coordinate 33,354,655, forward strand.
AATCCTCCTACAGTTTGACTCTCCTAATTCATGAAAAATTCTTTTCACTGTTAGAAGAAAGAATCCACTATCATTGTAGACCCATACGAACTGGTACCTTTGAAAATAACAAACAAAACATATATAGAAATAAAATGAATAGTTGAGAATAACATAACAGCTTTTATAACACTGCCTCTTGTTATTACACTGGGAAATCCACCGTCCAACAGCATTTGAAATCATCGCTAACCTGCTGGTTCTGTAGCATAACATTGTTAGTATCGTTCCTTCTTGTAAAAAATTTATTTGAGGGCTCATGTTGTGACATTGTGGGTTAGGCCTCTGCTTGCTACACCAGCATCCAATATCAGTAGCAGTTCCAGACCTGGCTGCTCCATTTAAGATCCAGCTCCCTTCTAGTGTGCCTGGGAAAGCAGCAACAGATGGCCAGTTTGGGCCCCTGCACCCGTGTGGGAGACTTGGAAGAAACTCTGGGCTCCTGACTTCAGCCTGGCCCTGTCCCAGCTGTAGCAGCAATTGAGGATTGAACCAGCAGATAGACCTCTTCCGCCTCTCTCTGTGACTCTGCCTTCCAAATAAATAAAAATAAGTCTCCCCAAATAATTTCCTGAGATTGGCCTAGGTCTCCCATGTGGGTGAAAGGAGTCCAATTACTTGAGTCATAACTATTAACTTACAGAGCCTGTATTAGCAGGGTGCTGGAGTCAGGAGTCAGGAGCCAGAGCCCGGAATCAAACTCAGGCCCTCTGATGTGAGATGCGGGTGTCTTAAACCCTAAGCCAAATGTCTGTCCTCATTGTAAGTTTCTTAAGGTGTTGGTGGATATGGGTGATTTGAAGCAAGTGTGCTAAAGTAAGTATCATGAATGCAATTTGGATGTACCCTCCAAGAAGTGTGTCAAGATAAGTAAGCTAATATGTATTGATACTAGTATCATCATGGACAGGGAAGGGAAGGAGGAAAACAAAGAAAAGGTGGTCTTTGAAGAGCCTGCTAGCTAAGAAGTGTAATACTCATGAAATAATTAAAACAAATATAAAGTATAATAGAGATTGGTACATGAAATGGCAGTAGTCTCAGGAAAAGAATTATTAGATGATAGATAGATAGATACATTTGGACTGCCAATGTTCTTGAAAAATGTTTGGAGTGAACTGGAAACCTTGCCACTTCTTTACCCTGTGAGTTGTAATATCATGTTGGTTTGAAAAACCTTACTTTCCATGTGATCAAAGCATTTGCACAGTGCCTTATACATTCTAGATAATTTATAAAATATTAAATTAATTCAAACATGAATTTTGATCCATTCTTCTAGACTACCCAATTCAGCTAACAACAACACACAAAAAGCCCATATTAATTATCTTCTAGATGTTATATATTCTGAAGTAAAAAGAAAAAGAAGGACCATAGCTTCTATTTTCAATGCCTAACTGGAGAGCCTATTCGCAGAGTATATTTAGAGAAACACCTAAGTGTATGATTTTAAAGACATGGTACATGAAACACTTTTTAAATGTGAAATACTGTACAAATATTCGAATTATAAATGTCAAATGGGGTGACATATCCTTTGAGATCTATGACAGGTCTGAAAAAGAAACAGTATTTGTAGGTCAGTGGGTGGAAGAATTCCCCAGGACCTCACTATTTCATTACTAGGGGAAAAGGAATGGTTTCATTCTCAATGCCTGACATATGCTGGGAACTCAATACTAAAGATGTTTGAATTGATGCTTACTGATATCAATGAAGAAGAATTCTTGAAAGACTTATCATTTGATTTTAGCAGGCCATAGAGGATAAAATGTATTAAGATAGGTGGTGAGTTTGAAGGATGGTGAGGGGATATCTAGTGTAGGAAAGAACAGAGCAAAGTGTGTGAAGTGCACAAAGCACGTACGTGGCAGGGAAAGAATTTGTCCTGCAGAGTAATAGAAATACCCATTTAGCATTTATAGAGATTATTATTATGTTAAATCATCATAGGTCTAGAGAAATAGAATATCAAATGATGAAGTTACTATAAACTGTCCCTGTCTCCATTTGTAAAATATGTGGCTTTATTGATGGTCCACACCTTTCCTTGTATCCTCTTTTTTGCTGTCAGCAAGCCACTGTGGGAAGGGTGGTCCAGTGAATTGGTCTCATGCTGAGATTCCTACAGTTTCATTTCCAATGGCTCTATTATTTCCTCTAGCCAATTTTCCCTTTGATATTAAAGTCCCTGGTTTCCTGCCCAGGATCTCCCATATCTTACTAGAAGGGCTCTGGCCATACAATTTGGATTCAGCCTTGAATTCCTGCCCTATTTTCTCTCATTGAGTTTTCTGTCAGGGATGAGTTGGGAGTGATCCAAGTTTCTTGTTCTCTGCTGCCAAAGAACCCTGCTCAAGTCAGACCCTCCTCAGGCAGTGGGCAATCAGCCCCCTGGTGAGGTGTTGTGTCCCATCCATTCACTTCTTTACCCAGCTGTCACACATTCCATCACCACTTTTTATACATTGATGCTTTTCTAAGGGAACTTTGAGTGGAGGAGAGCAGAAGGCCCTGTAGGTGAGTCATTCATTGTATGTCTCTTTCCCATGCATAACTTGAACTAATGAAAGGTGCACTATTTCTTATGTTAGGGCTGAGTGAACACGATGTGTTTACCTACAGAATTCTCTCAGTTCCTACAGGGGCACCCTAAAAATCCAGAGTCTAGATTTTTTTCCTCATTACAACTTCTTTCTCTCTAACCTTTAATATTTCCTGCTTATCTAATATTGAGTAAACCATTTCACCTCATATGACTTTTTCAATACAGATAACAAAATGCACAGTGTTTCTTCATAGGGATTTTAGTAAATGTGCTAAGACAGAATGATCTTAGAACTACATAGAAAAGCTGTATGTTGATATTTTTAAAAATGCAAATACTCTCTGGTAGAACAAGTAAGGTTTATATTTACAGAATAAATAATGTAATATATACATTATATCAATTATTGACCCAAAGCTTCAATAACAGAATGAATATTAGGTGATCTCTGATTTTCCCTCTATCATGTATATTTGTTAATTTTATATTTGATAAATTTGTATGTTGATTTATTTTTCTAATTTATTTGAAGTATATAAATTTCATGTATTTCATATATACAGATGTAGGAACATAGTGATATTTCTATCCTACCACCCAGGCCCCAACCCTTCCTCCTCCCTTTCCCACAGAGAAGAAGCATGTGGAATGGAATGGTAGGACCCCAAATTTGTTGTGATATCCTGCTTCTTCACTTCAACATTGACTTTACTGACAGCCTGAGAAAATATTCATGTTTGTTGAATATTTACCCTGTGTGAAGCATTGGATTCATATAGTGCATGCCATGGTTTTAGTATATATCCATCCCCTTCCATCAAACATTAAACTTACTGTGGGAAGTCTTAATGTAATCTTAAACACACTCGACTTTACCTATATTACTTCCATCTCTAGCAAGGTTAGAAACAAAGCAATTGTAATAGATCTCTGAATCGGTTGAAAGTTCTGACATCTCTTTTCAAATTCCAGACTCTGCAAATATATTAACTCAGGGAGAAAATGGATAGAGGAGAGTGCATATTGTGTGTGGATTGTGTAGTGGTCTAATTAGTAAGTAATTGTAAGTTTGAATGCAAAGCTAATTAGTTTGTATGACTGTTCTGTACTGTAGAAACTATATCAGAGCTGCACATTTGTTTTTATGAAATCAGTTAGCACCTAAGGAAGCCCATTGAAATGAGTAGAAACTAATTGAAAGTAATAGAGAATTACCTGAACATATATTGCCAGTAAATTAAATTAATTGAAGGTAATTGATAGTGACTGGAATTAATAAAAGTAATAAAAACAAATTGGACTTAATTGAAATTTATTGAAATTGAATTAAACTCAATAACTCAAAGTCTATTAAATTTAATAGATTCTAATTGATATTAATTATAGACAATGCTTAATAATAACAGACCATTCTGAGAAGCTTCTAACTGCATTTGCACCATACTACTGTCTTTAATGAGTAAAAACACATTCTTTGAGGGAAAAAAAGCATTTGTAAAAAATAAAGCACTGCTTTGGAATTTTATATTTCTCTGTGGAGTAGCTGAATTAGAAGAATTATTTCTGATAACAGAACACCCCCTGAAGACTTGGGAAGATGAAAACGGTTTTACTCCCTTTAAGGAGGAGACTTTTGTTAAGAGTGTAATGAGAACCGTTTTACCTGTTAAAACATTAACTTTGATTTAATGAATATTCTTAGAGTTGTGTTATTGAGCATCTGCCATCTTTATAGCCATGTTGTCAGATTTCTTAACTCTCTGTTTCCTTTTTTCCTCCTTCGCTTCCAAAGCAACCAAAAATCTCCAATGTTTGTCATAGACATATGTTGGAGGATGCAAGAACTTTCATTTTCAGTGTCTTCCTCCTCAACTCTGAGTATTTGTAAGAAAGAAAAAAAAACATGCTGGATTTCCTATTGCGGAATTCCATCAGCTGGTCCCTTCCCCTTCAGTGTCAGTCATGCATACATTTGGTGATGTTCCCATTCTTTGTGCTTTCATCAGCTTTGCTGTGTGTGTGCTGAGTGGCATTGTTTGTGAAAAGGTAGTTTTTGCTCAGATGAACTGCATCAAATTTGTTTTACATAAAATATTTATTAAATGGATAGAAGATTATAGATGAAGTTTACCACATGGAGTGGGAATGATTGCCAAATTATTCAACTTAACTCAGGAGAAGCCCAGGATTCTGTATGTAAATCAGTGACCCTCGTGCCAGTGAGGCATTAGAGCATCTCTGTGGCACATTAATTACTTTCAGGATAGAGAAGGGGTCCAGACAGCAGTATTTGTTAAATTTCTAGTTCAAATCTCCAGGTGATTACGAAGCAGAGCCCAGGAGGACCACTCATCTTAATGTGGAAGCCTTGGTCTTAAGCTTCTGCCTTCATTTCCTCCCATCCTGGTTTATTTTCCTCAATCCTGAGGCTCCTGAGCAAGTTCTTCATCTTTCTTTGTTATGAAAGTTGCTTGTGGACATTTGATTTATTCTAAGGTATAAAGAAACTCATACAGATTCAGAATACAATTATTCCCAAAGACAATTGAACACAGATTCAAATTTATAAGAATTTTAGGCATGAGCAAGAAAGATGGAGTAAAAGCCCCAGAAATCTACAGATTTTTGATAGAGTCCTACCAGGTACACAATGACTTCACTGGCTGTGGGAGTCCTTCTCACTTGAATCACATTGCAACCCATGCTGAGGAAGGTATGGTGGCTCATCGGTAATGCATCTGTAATTCTGTAAGGCTTTTATTCTGGTAGAGAAATACTTCCATTGCTTATACACTGTAACACTATATATGGGTAGATTTAACCGATATCTGATCTTTCTTAAACTCAGAAGTGCTCAACATTTTTAACACTTCAATGTCAAAATACACATTTTAAAATAAGTATTTCAGTGGGGCGTTGGATTCAAAGTCATCATGGGAACTTTCTGGGAACCTACTTAAATTTTGCATTAAGCCCATAAAATTTCTAATCTTTAGATAGTACATTTAAAGTGAAAGCTTTAACACTCCACACCAATGGTTTGCACTTATATTTAATAAAGTACAAAGAAAAGATACATAAACTAAAAGAGTTAATCAATGCAGTAATCCAAATGTTAATACAAGTAATAGAAATATTAAAGTATCCCAACTTTAGAGGAATGACAACTGGCAATTCACCTTGATGTTTGTATCAAAGTGAGATGATTCCTGTGACTTTCTCCTCTCCTCCATTGTTTCCCAGAGGTGATGAAGAAGTACGGTTGGATACAAATCCTATCCTCTCCTCCAAAGATACAGTGAATGTGTTCAGATTCTTGATTCTTAAGAAATAATGTCCCAGAAGTAACCTGGGGTTGGATTGTGTTTTCAGAAGTCCATCTAGCTTCTGACAAATTTCTTAATTCCTAATGGCTCCTTCTTGTGATGAAAAGGACAGAACTGATGCAGAATGGCTAAAAACAACACAAACAACAGAAATTAACTTCAGTATTTAACTCTTATTATTTATCATGGTATACTTGAGAGAGGGAGTGTATTAGCTGATTTTAGTATATGCTTTGGGTCTTTTATTAAACCCAGATATTTATTTGAAATTTCTGTTCCTTGATGATTGTCCCCATATTATTCCTGTATTTATATTCTTAATTATCTTAAGTCTTTAGAAAATATATTACATTCCAAAAGAGTTAATTCAATTTACATAAAAATATTTGTTCTAAAATTCTGTTAGTTTGGTTTTAAACTTAATTTAGGTTAATTTAGAATTTTCTTTGCCCTTTTATCTCATGATCATGGTTATAGAATTAATTGCTAGGTAAATAAACAGATAGGTTGTTTAGATAGATAGATAGGTCAATATGTAGACTGATTTTCAAAGAGATGTGAAATGAGTTTACTTTTTTTTAAACTTTTATTTAATGAATATAAATTTCCAAAGTACAGAATATTGATTACAATGACTTCCCCCCCATAACGTCCCTGCAACCTGCAACCCTCCCCTTATCCACTCCCTCTCCCCTTCCATTCATGTCAAGATTCATTTTCAATTCTCTTTATATACAGAAGATCAGTTTAGCATACATTAAGTAAAGATTTCAACAGTTTGCTCCCACACAGAAACATAACGTGAAAAATACTGTTTGAGTACTAGTTATAGCATTAAATCTCAATGTACAGCACACTAAGGACAAAGATCCTACATGAGAAGTAAGTGCACAGTGACTCCTGTTGTTGACTTAACAAATTGACACTCTTGTTTATGGCATCAGTAATCACCCTAGGCTCTTGTCATGAGCCGCCAAGGCTATGGAAGCCTTTTGAATTCACCAACTCTTATCATATTTAGACAAGGTCGTAGTCAAAGTGGAAGTTCTCTCCTCCCTTCAGAGAAAGGTACCTCCTTCTTTGATGACCCATTCTTTCCACTGGGATCTCACTCGTGGAGATCTTTCATTTAGGTTTGTTTTTTTTTTTTTTTCCCCAGAGTGTCTTGGCTTTCCATGCCTGAAATACTCTCATGGGCATTTCAGCCGGATCTGCATGCCTTAAGGGCTGATTATGAGGCCAGAGTGCTGTTAGGACATTTGCCATTCTATGGGTCTGCTGTGTTTGAGAACCCCAAATAACAAATGTCAGTGAAATTTAAAAGTATTAGCATAAGTTCCTGTTTAACATAAAAAAGCTGACCAAATAATTTGCAGAACTCTCGTAATAACTGAAAATATTAAATGGATTATTTATCAATGAACTGGCAAGAAAGTAAGAAAATTTAAGAATTCTCAAAATATGAAGATTATACATATGGAAAGAGTGAAGCGTTTACGTAGCCTGAAATTTTGGTGAAATTTAACTCTGGTCTTATCTCTTTAGAGCACTGTGGTCAAAAACTAGGGCCAAGCAATATAGGCAGGTGGAAAGTGATCATTTCTGTGAAGGTGAGACCATTGTAAGAGTAAGCAGGAAATACACCTTATAAACAAGTATCTTTGTATTTTTCATAAAATTTAGCACTTTGCCTTATACATTTTGAGTTTTAGTATATATTTTTGGATGACATTTTTCTTATTAGGGCTTAACAATATCATATTTTTTGTTCTGAATACAGCCTATTGAATATCCTACTGTGTCTGGTAATGTATATGAGCATGTAATAAGATAAATGATCTCTCACTAGAATCTGAAAGAGAAGAGAACATTAAATTTTTCACTCAGAATACTCCTTTTGAAGAAATTAAGCTTGTAAAAATATTATGATGTGGATTTATATTACATTTTGTTCATTCAGGCCGGCACCACAGCTCACTTGGCTAATCCTCTGCCTGTGGCACCAGCACCCTGGGTTCTAGTCCCTGTTGGGGCACTGAATTCTGTCCCAGTTGCTCCTCTTCCAGTCCAGCTCTCTGCTGTGGCCCGAGAAGGTGGTGGAGGATGGCCCAAGTACTTGGGCCCTGCATCTGCATGGGAGACCAGGAGGAAGCACCTGGCTCCTGGCTTCGGATGGGTGGGTGCAGCACACCTGCCGTAGCTGCCATTTGTGAGGGTGAACCAATGGAAGGAAGAAGACCTTCCTCTCTGTCTCTCTCACTGTCTAACTCTGCCTGTCAAAAAATAAATATATTTGTTCATTCAATAATCTGGGAGAGTCAAATCCTGGAGGATTTTGTTACTTGATATTTGTTACTTGATAGGAAGCATAACCTTTCCTTTGAGTCTGCCTTGTGCACCTATTAAAGGCCTGGACTCAGTCCCAGAAAAATCCTGGAATTTTTTTTGTTTGTTTAAATTGTCAGTTTCTACTCAATCACTATGGCATATTTTGGATTTTTATTTCACTTCCTTCAGCAAATAATGCTGTTGATATGTCATTGTCTTTTGCAACTATTCTCTCATAACAGAAGCATAATCATGCCTCTAATTGCCCCTTTATAAATATCCTCCACCCCAATTCTTTGCTTATTTCTTCTTTCTCCTTTAAAACGCAGAAATTGATAGAACCCCCAGGAATCAACCCATGCATCTACAACCCACTTATCTTTGACAAATGAGCTAATATCAATCCCTGGAGCAAGGACAGTCTCTTCAACAAACAGAAGTGGGAAAACTGAATCTCCACATTCAGAAGTATGAAACTAAACCCCTACCTTCCATCATATACAAAAATCCACTTAAAATTGATCAAAGACCTAAATCTACAACTCAGTACCATGAAATTACTAGAGAACATTGGGGAAACTCTGTAAGACATTGGCATAGGCAAAGATTTCTTGGAAAAGTACCCAGACGCACAGGCAATCAAAGTCAAAATTGACAAATGGGATTACATCAAGCTGAGAAGCTTCTACATTGCAAAAGAAACATTCAAGTAAGTGAATAGGCAATCAACAGAATGGGATAAAATATTTGCAAGCTATGCAACTGATACAGGGTTAACATCCAGAATCTATAAAGAGCTCAAGAAACTAAACAACAACAAAACCAACAATCCAGTTAAGAAATGGGCAAAGGATATGAACAGGCATTTTTTTTTTTTGGACAGTTAGAGTTAGACAGTGAGAGAGAGACAGAGAAAGGTCTTCCTTTTTCTTTCTGTTGGTTCACCCCCCGAAATGGCCACTATGGCTGGCACGCTGCACCGATCCGAAGCCAGGAGCCAGGTGCTTCTTCCTGGTCTCCCATGTGGGTTTTAGGGCCCAAGCACTTGGGCCATCCTCCACCGCCTTCTCAGGCCACAGCAGAGAGCTGGACTGGAAGAGAAGCAACTGGGACAGAATCTGGTGTCCCAACCAGGACTAGAAGCCGGGGTGCTGGTGCAGCAGGTGGAGGATTAGCCAAGTGAACCGCTGCGCCGGCCCGGTATTTTTCAAAAGAAGAAATTCAAATGTCCAGTAGACACTAGAGAAAATGCTTAGGATCAGTAGCCATCAGGTAAAAGCAAATCAAAACCACAATGAGGTTTCACCTCATGCCAATTATAATGGCTTTCATACAGAAATGACCAAACAACAAATGCTGGTGAAGATGTGGGCAAAAAGGTACCCTAATTCCCCTATTGGTAAAAATGCAAACTGGTGTTGCCACAGCCACTGTGGAAGACAGTATGGAGATAGCTCAGAAATCTGAATATAAACCTACCATCTGATTCAGCCATCCCACTCATGAGAATTCACCCAAACCAAAAGAAATCAGCATATGAAATATTTATCTGTACCCTCATGTTCAATGCACCACAATAGCTAAGACACAGAATCAACCAAATGTCCATCAGCTATTGAGTGGATAAAGAAACTATGGGATATATACACTATAGAGTATTACTCAGCTGTAAAAATAAACAAAAAAGTCCTGTCTTTTGAACAAGGTGGATATAACAGGAAAACATTATACTTAGTGAAATAAGCCAGTCCCAAAAAGACAGATATCATGTTTTCCATGATTCAAGGTAACAGAGTACCTAAAACGTAATGTATAGAAGTGAAATTGACATTTTGAGATTCTCTGATTGTTTATAGCCCTTGTCTCTTCTGTTGAGGAATAGTGTTTATTTCTTCATACCATCTCTTGAACCCCTAGTAAAGGGTTAACTTTGCAATCATTAAGTAAAGTGAAAATGGACCTTTGTAAAAACTAAGTGTGGGAATGAGAGAGGGAGGTGGAAGATGGGTTGGAATGTGGGCAGGAAGGAAAGTAGGGTGGGAAATCTCGCTATGTTCCTAAATTTTTATATATGAAATACATGAAACTTGTGTAACTTAAGTAAAATTTTAAAAAGACACTCATGGATTTTGTCCAGTCTTGTTTACTGTATTTAATATATCTCATACCCAGTAAAATATATCCTTCATTTAATGTGTAAAAATAAAAATAGCTTCTACTACCTCTACTATGACAGTCACATATGTTGTCACCCTTCTTTATTGACCTTTAAATCTGACTCTTTTATGTAGAAATCCATCAGCTAAAAATATAGTCCAAGAAATGCAACCTATGATGCTTTTGTCAGAGATGTCTAGGTTGTAAGTTCTCAGAATTTGTTACTGGTTTCTGATTGCCACTTCATAACAACCCTCATTACAGAGGATTTAGGCAATGTACAATGAACTTTCTACTTTTACAACATTCGCTCATCAGACACAAAGTAGTGACATAGGGTCACCACACATAGCCATTTATCCATGCGATAAATGATATTATTAAACTGTACTAAGTGAAATATCACCTGAAATAAAACTGCACTTAATATTTTCCTTTTATTTTTAAGTTTATTCATTTTATTTGCTTGAAAAGCAGACAGAGAGAGAAAGAGAGAGAGAGACAGATAGAGAGGGAGGGAAAGAGAGTGTGTGAGAGATACTCTCCATCTACTGATTCACTCTCAAAATTCCTTCAACAACCAGAACTGGGCCAGAATAAAACCATGAGCCAGAAACTCCATCTAGTTCTCTAGATGGGTGGCAGGGACCATAGTACTTGAGCATTCAAAAGCTGCCTCCCAGGGTGTGCATTAGTAGGAAGCTAGATTGGAAGCAGAGGAAGGACTCAGTCCCAGGCACTCCAATATGAAAGGTGAGCACTCCAAGCAGTGGCTTAACCAAGCTGTGCCACAACATCTGCCCTATATTTTCCTCTTATCATTTTTTTTTACTTTGTCATAGAAGAGAATATAATTTATTCGTTTATAAAATGTGGTTCTTCCTTCTGTATTAGTGTCAGGGTTCTCCAGAGAAACAGAGCTGATAGAATAGAGAGACAGAGGCAGAGAGAGAGAAAGAGAAAGAGAGAATGAAATTATAGCAATTGATCAACGGTGTAAGCCCCACTTTAAGTGCTAGGGCCTAACAATGAAGGGTGTCAATGTCCAAAAGTATGGGAAGATGGAAATCCCGTACCAGGAAAAGAAGGTAATTTCCTTTTCCTTTGTGTTTTTGTTCTATATGCTTCCTCAAAAGATGAGATGATGCTCACCAGTATTGGTAAGTAAAATCTTGTTTACCTAGTTTACCAATTCCAATGCTAGCTTCTTCAGGAAATGCCCTCCCACACTCACCCAGAAAATATGTCTGCCAGCTAAATGGATATCCCTTAAATCAGTTAAGTTGACATATAAAATTAACCATCATGCCTTCCTATAAAATTATTCATATTTATGTACATGTTGCATGACCTTGGGCACATTATTTCAACACTCTTTGTCTTTATTTATTTAGAGAGAGAGAGAATTGAAGAGAGTGAGAGAAAGAAAGAGAAACAGACAGAGCTGCCGTCATGATTCACTCCCCAAATGCTTGCAACAGACTCTGGTAAGGATAAAGCCAGAAACCTAAAACTCATTTCAGGGCTCTCACATTGGTTGCAGCCACCCAATCAGTGGAGCCACTTTTTCTGCCTCCCAAGACGTGCATTAGCAGGAATTTGGAGTTAGGAGCTGAACTAGGAATCAAATCAAGGTATTGGAATTTGGAATGTTGGGCATCCTAATCAGCATCTTAACTGCTTGGCAAAATGCCAGTCCCTAATTTCTTTATCTCTGAAATGAAGATAATACTAACAACTATTGCATAGAGTTCTTGTGAAAATTAAGTGAATTTATTCATATAAAGAACCTGCCATGGAGTAAGAGCTCAAACATATAAAAGAAGAAAAGAGGATGCAAAATTCCTTAGGGCAAAGACAATACCCCATCCTCTACTGTGTTCTCAGCAGCTAGTTCAGAATTATGTTACACCTGAAATGAGATCTCATCACACCTGAAGTTCCTCAATCACAGAGATTTAATGACTTTCCATCATTCATGGTTCCTCCACTCCAATTTCTTTCTGACGTCCCTACTCCCAGAACCCATGCTTTATACATAATAGATAAAGATGATTCTGAGTGGTATTACTGGACACCAAATCCATATGATATTCATATTTGGATGACACTAAAGAAAATAAATTTAATGAAACTACTGAATTTTATATGATTTTAGATATTGAAATTCTGTAAATGTCTCCAAACAAAAATAGTGTTCAAAATCATTTACGACCTTGTTGGATTGTTTAGGTGTCACAGAACATGTTTCCAGAATAAAATAATCTGTCAACAGCTTGATGCTTCTGTCTATCCAGATGTTTTATATACTTTGAAAACTTGTATAATTAATTGAACTTCCTTATTTTTATTTAATCATTTTTGTCTTTGGCTGATTGAAATGATTTTCATGGTAAAATTTAAAAATTGTTTCCAGTTATTTCTCTTTGACCTCATCATTCTAACCTCAAACTTTGAAGGAAATTTTCCAGGAATCACCTTAGGATGTTTGAGAGAATTTTTAATTTCAATTCTTCAGAAAATCCTTGATTTGCTTTAGCTATAAGGACTTCATTGAAGTCTCCTGCAGCTTTCAAAATGGAAATGTGACTATCAGTTGGTAGATATTTGTTTTTTTCACTCTGTTTTTCCATCAATCTGGAAATACTACTTAATCACAACTGAATCATATTATCCTTGCAATGGCTGGAAGATATTCATTTTTTTAAAACTTTTATTTAGTAAATATAATTTTCCAAAGTACAGTTTATGGATTACAATGGCTTTTCCCCCCATAACTTCCCTCCCTCCCGCAACCCTCCCATCTCCCGCTCCCTCTCCCATTCCATTCACATCAAGATTCACTTTCAATTATCTTTATATACAGAAGATCGATTTAGTATATATTAAGTAAAGATTTCATCAGTTTGCACCCACACAGAAACACAAAGTGTAAAATACTGTTTCAGTGCTAGTTATAGCATTAATTCACATTGGACAACACATTAAGGACAGAGATCCCACATAAGGAGAAAGTACACAGTGACTCTTGTTGTTGACTTAACAATTTGACACTCTTGTTTATGGCGTCAGAAATCTCCCTAGGCGGCCAGCACTGGGTCTCAATAGGCTAATCCTTTGCCTTGCAGCGCCGGCACACTGGGTTCTAGTCCAGTCAGAGCGCCAGATTCTGTCCCAGTTGCCCCTCTTCCAGGCCAACTCTCTGCTATGGCCCAGGAGTGCAGTGGAAGATGGCCCAAGTTCTTGGGCCCTACACCCGCATGAGACCAGGATAAGCACCTGGCTCCTGGCTTTGGATCAGTGCGGTGTGCCAGCCGCAGCACGCCGACCGCAGTGGCCATTGGAGGGTGAACCAACTGCAAAAAGGAAGACCTTTCTCTCTGTCTCTCTCTCTCACTGTCCACTCTGCCAGTCAAAAAAAAAAAAAAAAAAAAAAAAAGAAAAGAAATCTCCCTAGGCTCTAGTCATGAGTTTCCAAGGCTATGGAAGCCTCTTGAGTTTGCTGAATTCAGTCTTATTTAGACAAGGTCATAGTCAAAGTGGAAGTTCTCTCCTCCCTTCAGAGAAAGGTACCTCCTTCTTTGATGGCCCGTTCTTTCTACTGGGATCTCAATAGCAGAGACCTTTCATTTAGGGTGGTGTTGTGGTGTTTTTTTTTTTTGTTTTTTTTTTTTTGCCAGTGTCTTGGCTTTCCATGCCTGAAATACTCTCATGGGCTCTTCAGCCAGATCTGAGTGCCTTCAGGGCTGATTCTGAGGCCAGAGTGCTGTTTAGGACATCTGCCATTCAATGAGACTGCTGAATATCCCTCCTCCAATGCTGGATCATTCTCTCCTTTTTTATTCTATCAGTTAGTATTAGCAGACACTAGTCTTGTTTGTGTGATCCCTTTGACTCTTAGATCTATCAGTGTGATCGATTGTGAATTGAAATTGATCACTTGGACTAGTGAGATGGCATTGGTACGTGCAATCTTGATGGGATTGTATTGGAATCCCCTGACACATTTCTAACTCCACCATTTGGGGCAAGTCCGATTGAGCATGTCCCAAATTGTACATCTCCTCCCTCTCTTGTTCCCACTCTTATATTTAACAGGGATCACTTTTTAGTTAAATTTCAACACCTAAGAATAAATGTGTGTTGATTAAAGAGTTCAACCAATAGTATTAACAAGGAAAAAAATACTAAAAGGGATAAAGTATCAAATTGTATATCAACAGTCAGAACAAGGGCTGATCAAGTCACTGTTTCTCATAGTGTCCATTTCACTTCAACAGGTTTCCTTTTTTGTGGTTGGTTAGTTGTCACCGATCAGGGAGAACATATGATATTTGTCCCTTTGGGACTGGCTTAATTCACTCAGCATGATGTGTTCCAGATTCCTCCATTTTGTTGCAAAGGACCGGATTTCATTGTTTTTACTGCTGTATAATATTCTATAGAATACATGTCCCATAATTTCTTTATCCATTCTAATGTTGATGGGCATTTGGGTTGATTCCAGGTCTTAGCTATTGTGAATTGAACTACAATAAACATTAAGGTGCAGACAGTGTTTTTTTTTTTTGTTTTTTTTTTTGTTTTTTTTTTTTTTGCCAATTTAATATCCTCTGGGTAAATTCCAATGAGTGGGATGGCTGGGTTGTATGGTAGGGTTATATTCAGGTTTCTGAGGAATCTCCAGACTGACTTTCATAGAGGCTTAACCAGTTTGCATTCCCACCAACAGTGGATTAGTGTCCCTTTTTCCTCACATCCTCATCAGCATCTGTTGTTGGTAGATTTCTGTATGTGAGCCATTCTAACCAGGGTGAGGTGAATCCTCATTGTGGTTTTGATTTGCATTTCCCTGGTTGCTAGTGATCTTGAACATTTTTTCATGTGCCTGTTGGCCATTTGGATTTCCTCTTTTGAAATTTGTCTGCTGAAGTCATTGGCCCATCTCTTAAGCGGGTTGTTTGTTTTATTGTTGTGGAGTTTCTTGATCTCTTTGTAGATTCTGGTTATTAATCCTTTATCTGTAGCATAGTTTGCAAATATTTTTTCCCATTCTGTCGGTTGCCTCTTCACTTTCTTGACTGTGTCTTTTGCAGTACAGAAACTTCTCAATTTGATGCAATCCCAATAGTTAATTTTGGCTTTGACTGCCTGTACCTCTGAGGTCTTTTCCAAGAAGTCTTTGCCGGTGCCGATATCTTGCTGTGTTTCTCCAATGTTCTCTAATAATTTGATGGTGTCAGTTTGTAGATCTAGGTCTTTAATCCATGTTGAGTGGATTTTTGTGTAAAGTGTAAGGTAGGGATCTTGCTTCATGTCTGCACATGGAAATCCAGTTTTCCCAGCACCATTTATTGAATACACTGTCCTTGCTCCAGGAACTGATTTTAGATCCTTGATCAAATATAAGTTGGCTGTAGATGTTTGGATTGATTTCTGGTGTTTCTATTCTGTTCCATTGGTCTATCCCTCTGTTTCTGTACCAGTACCATGCTGTTTTGATAACAACTGCCCTGTAGTATGTCCTGAAAACTGGTATTGTGATGCCTCTGGCTTTATTTTTGTTGTACAAGATTGCTTTAGCTATTCGAGGTCTCTTGCTTCTCCATATGAATTTCAGCATCCTTTTTTCTAGATCTGTGAAGAATGTCTTAATATATAAAATAAATGAATTTCAATTATTTCATATTTGCAGATTTAGGAGCATAGTGTTATTCCCCACCCTACCATGCCTCTTGCCCACGTAAAAGCACCTCTTCTTTTCTCCTTTTGGTGTCATCCGGCAACAACTGTTGATTGAAATCTGCTTGCCTACTCCCAACTTTAGGAGCTCTCTTTAGAGCTTTGAAGCAATGGAAAGCACAACATATGTAGCCAGCTAGAAATGGATAGAGAGCTCCTCCCAACAATTTTCTTAACTTGGAAACTAGGGTAAAATCCTAATGCATCTCTGAGCCCAATCTGATATTTCAAAATGACTTAAAGTGGACCACTAGTTTTCTGAAGAGACATGTTAACTTCCTTGCATAGCTCAGCTCATCTGAAACTGCTGTTCAAATATTCTAAACTGTCACATCACATGCTCATATGAAATATACTTTTGCCCTTTCCTATAAATTTTGTATAGCAGAATACAACATTATTCACAGTTTCTCACTTTCTCTCTCTGTTCCTGAGATAATCACATCCTTAGGGCATTATAAGGAAAGACAAGTATCCAGGATCCTGTAAACCCCAGGAGTGTAATTGCCTTGTGGTAATTATACCCTCCTTCCAAGATGTCTTATACTATTATTATTGTGCCTTATTGCCCAGATACGACACAGATATCTGATAATGTAATTACTCTACCTTATCTTGCTTAAATAAATAATGTAGGAAAGATGGCTTCTGCAGTGAGCATATCTAAAGAGGCTGCACATTCGAATGGAAGCAGTCTGTGATTCAGCTGATAATAATTTTCAAAGCTGAAGGTAAGCAATGAAACATTAACATCAGATACTATACCATGAATGATTAAACAAATGCATGATAGGATATATCAAAGTCCAGCTCCCTCTGTAGCCACTTGCAAAACAGATTATCCATTGAAGTGTAAACATTCAGCACTTACCTATCTTTTGAGGCATGAAGAGATGCCTGTGATTTGTTGTTAATCTATTCCTGGACTCGCCATTGCCTCTGTATCTAGTTTGATTATTATGAAGGTGAATCAATATTGTCTGAAACGATGGCTATTATTTGAAGAATGAGTTCCCCATGGTCATTGATTTAATAACACCTAATGATTATTTCACTTACTTGCTTTCTTGAAGAGTCTCTGCTTTTCCTTTTAGCTTCTTAAATATCCAAGTACTGTATTGATCAATGATTTGGCAGATAATTCTGGATATAATTAAACCATCATTGTATACATGCTGAGTTCTTTCGTCGAACCATATAAGAACATGGTTATTACTTGACTGGGTATTTTTTTCAGAATACAGCCATAATGGAAGCTCCTGTAGGTTAAGAATAATCTAAGCAGCCTCAGTCTCTGTGTACTCGAACAAGCACAAAAAGTATCTGGATCAGAGGCTGCATGAGGGGTAGTACATGAAATGATTGTAAAGTTGTAGGAAAGAGCAGGCACCACTCACTGAGCAATGTGCTACATACTATGCTCTCCAAACTGAGGGCAGTGCCCCAGAAAACAAAATTTCAAAGAATATGGAAGAAATAGACAAATTAATGGAGGCATCAAGTCAATAAAAAAATAAGAAATTAAATACTAAGTCATTTAAATAAAGATCAAATGTGTTAAATCACACACATGCATAAAATATACACATAATAAATAGTTTAAAATTAGGTAGTGGGCCCAGTGCTGTGGCATAGTGGGTAAAGCCGCCACCTGTGGCACCGGCATCCCATATGGGTACTGGTTTGAGACCCAGGTGCTCCACTTCCGATCCAGCTCTATGCTATGCCCTGGGAAGCAGGAGAAGATGACCCAATTCCTTGGTCCCCTGCACCCATGTGGGAGACCCATATGAAGCTCCTGGCTTTGGATCAGTTCAGCTCTGGCAGTGGCGGCCATCTTGGGAGTGAACCAGCAGATGGAAGACCTCTCTCTCTCTCATTTCCTGCCTCTCCTATCTCTGTGTAACTGTGACTTTCAAGTAATATAAATGAATCTTTAAAAAAATTATTATTATTGTTGGATTATTTCTTAGCTTAGTCTGCTATATTGTGATTAACTTAGCATGCTCAAAAAAAAGCACAGTGGAAATCTATATTTGTTGTGAAATGGTGTTGCAAGGGAAATAAAAGCGTGGCAAAGAAGATGGAGTCAGCCATCAATAATAAGAATATCAATAAGATGTCCCAGGTTTTGAAGGTGGAAATATTGAGACTCCTCATTCTGCTACAGAGCCCAAAGTAGAAAAGTTATTGAGAACCCACATGAAGCCTGCATGGGGAGAGACCTTCATTTTATCAGAAATAAAATACAATATCAACTCTCAAAGTGTTTTCAACCCAGGGTACATGTATGTGTGTGTGTGTGTGTGTATATATATATATATATATAATCAAGCAGAGAAAGTGAGTAACTGCTATATGAATAGTGCCTTATTTTCCTATTGATACTATAACAAATTACCATAAACATAAGTTTATTATCTTACAGTTATTGAAATCAGAGGTATTATACAGATCTCAAAAGGTTTAAAACAATGTATAATTAGGGTTGTGTTCCCTCTTGAAGTTGCTAACGAGAATTCATTTCTCTTCTTTATCTAGAGTCCAGCTACAATCTTTGTTCTTGGCCTCTTTCCTGTACCACCAGAATCAGTAACATGTCTTATCATTTTGGTCTCTCTTCTAGCTTTTCCTTTCACATTTAATGACCCTCATAAGTTTTAGTCTTAATAATCAAAGATAATTTCCCTATTTAGTCAGCTGATTAGTAATAACATTAATTTTTATATATGAATATAATTTCACTTTGCCATACAATATAAAATATTCATGACAATTATTCTGACAATTGGGATGTGTATATTTGTATATGTCTGGCTGGGAACAGAGGTTTGGAGAGCATTATTCTGACTACCACACACAATAACTCACTAACTGTTTTACATATAAAACAACAATTAAATTTGGAGTTTGTTTTTAAATCATCTAATCTTGGACAACAGCTGTTTAGGGATGCTTGCCTTTAAGTTTCCCTTATGTGATATCCCAAAAGAAGCTTTTGTCTATAGAACATTCATAGTAAGTATCTCCCACTGTGATTGATGATAGAAAAATACTTTGAATAGCCTGATGAAATATAGGGCATTCCATGGAAAAAATCAGAACTAGGTTCTGGGCAATTAGGTGACTACAAAGAGACAAACAAAACCAATACACAAATCAACCAGCAACAAAAAGGAAAAAGTCTTGGTTTGTTTTAGCTGTCATAAATTTGTGTCAGTGGAATAGTGGTGAAATTACTGTCAAAATGTTGCCTGTAGCCAAATGCTTTTCCCAACACAACTGTTTTCTCAACTACATAAAATAATCTCTTCTTTGGTTTAAGCTCTTGTGTCTCCAGGGGTTTCTTACTAACATAAAAACATACAGAAGGGTTGGCATTTGATGCAGCTGTTAAGACACCACTCAAGACAACCACATTCCATATTGGAATACCTTAGTTTGGGACTTGGTTCCATTCCCAATTCCAGCTGCTTGCTAATGTGCATCCTGTGAAGGGGCAGATAATACTTCAAGTAGCTGGGTTCATGTCTACCCTGTAGGAGACTCAGGTTGAACTATGGTCTCCCAGATTGGTCTAGCGGAGCGCCAACTGTTACAGGCATTCAAAAAGTAAACCAGAGTATGCAAGATCATTCTGTGCCTATCTGTTTCTATCTCTGCCTTCCAAGTGAAATAAAAGTAAATTAATGAAAATTTTTAAAAAGCATAGAGTATTTGATGTCTATTGCCAACAATTAAGGCAACCCAAGAACATATTTTAATGTTAATGAAAAGAATAGCATTGTATCAGTCAGGTTTCAGTCAGAAAAAACAGAACCACTAGGCAAGACAAAGAAGTCAGAGATTAATTGTTAAGAATTGGCTAGGCAAGTCTGAAACTCAGAGAACAGTCTGTCAGGCGGGAAAGACTGGAACTTGTGAGTACAATCAGAAGCTGTTCTTCACAGGCATAATTTTACAGAGAAGCCTCTGCTCCTGCTAAGGCCTTTCAACTGACTGAAACAGATTCATCCAAATTATATTTTATTACCTCCCTGACTTAAAGTAAATTATAATGGATTTTAATAATATTTTAAAAATGCTTTCATTATAACACCTGAATTCTTGTTTGACTGGATATTTGGGGATCATAGCCTATCTAAGTTGGCATGTAATAAATACAATAACAAACCCCAACTTGTGCATAATGTGATACAACTTTCCTCCTTGCAACTAAAATATGCCTTTTCCCCAGAAGAGGATACACTGTCCCTGGGTGATGTTCACTCTTGTCCTTAATATCCTGTAGCTTAAACATTTCCATAATGTTAGTTATTAAAACTTCTTATGTTAGATGATAACAGCATAACAGAGAAGAAAATTAAAACATCTGATATATATACCAAATATTTTAATGTATATCCAAACATATTAATTACAAAATAAAAGGAAATATTCATATTTATTATAGTCTCCCTAACTAGTAATTTTAATTATTTTTCTGACTATCCATTCTATATTCCTTTTGCACTCAGCAGGTACCCCAGCAGGTGGTTGTTTTCTCATGACCCAAATCTTTACTCTTGAAAGAAAAAATGGGTTATTAGTAGTTCTGCCTGAAATAGTTTGTTGATGCTCTCCATTGACTTTAAGAATTTCTTATTTTTTAAAGATTTATTTGTTTATTTGAAAGCAGAGTTACACAGAGAGAAGGAGAAATGGACAAAGAGAAAGAGAGTGAAATTTCTACATTTCAATAGATATTCATCATATATTCATTGTTGAGTAGTATAAAGCACTTCCGAGAAATTTTAGATAGAATTAATAAAAGATTAGTTAATTTTGGTGCAAAAAATTAAATATGTACTTAATTTTTCACAATACATATTTTCCATGAATTTCTGGAGACTTATATGCATGAATTTCAAAATTTTGCACCAAAATAAATGTATCTCTTATTTCTATTTTCCTTGAACTTTTTGAAGTAACTTTGTGGTCCTACCTCCCTATGGTACAGTTAAATTTGCCATTGCCTAGTAATTATGAATCTGGGAGAGTCCCAAGAGGCTGGATAATAGTTTAAACTTCTACTTCAATGGAATCATTGTATGTCTTCAAGAAGTATTCAACCATGTGGAACTATGCTCTCTTTAAGCAAAACTTTGCTGGTGGATTATGAGGGGTTAGTAATACTCCCATTTGAATCTTTTAATCTCTGGATCCATCAACCCTGGTTATGGGAAAAATTATGCCAAATATTGTGCACTGCTTCAAAACATCTATAGCCTCCTGGAGAAACACTCCTCTGCCCTAAAAGGTATTTCTGTCTTAATGACACTACAACTTTTGACCATTCGCCATTCCATCAAGCCAGCTGCTTTAGAATGGTGGGAAGCATTGTAATAGCAGAAAATTCCTTCAGTACAAGCCCATTTCCAGACTTCATTTGATGTAGAGAGACTTCCTTGATCAGAAGTAAAGCTATGTGAGCTACTCTGATGGTTTAGAAAGGTAGTTTTGGCAGAAGCATTGCATTTAAGAAGCTAAATCCATATTCAGAGCCAGTGTTTGTATCAATAAGAGCAAAGCACTATCTCATCCTTGATGTAAGTAGTCCAATGTAGTCATCCTTCCACCAGGTTTAGTCTGAGAAGTAAGTAGCCATGGTCTCTCTGCCTTAGTAATTTAATTTTTTTAGACTTAAAACCCTTCTTCTTTTACAGATCAGGTGGGAATATATTTACAATCCATTTTCTTTCCTCGGGAAACCATGGTCAACTAGCGAATGCTTTAGGTTTCTGTAATTCAGATTATTCCAAATGATGATTTGATCCTGCAGTCTATTTCAGTAGCCACATACACCATTTAATTAGAAATTATGTACCACAACTTAGTCTCTTCTACCCTGGGACCCAATTATTGTCTTTTCATTTAGGGACCCCAGTTAGAGTATAGGAGTCTTGTGATAATTTCTGAGAGAAAACAGCATCCAAAGACAGTTTTAAGGATATAGGTCTCCCCTCGCAAGATTATTTCTCATATTCAGTGGTAGAATGTGTTTTACTGGATACTTCCGGGTTGTATCAGAAGGTCTTACATAATGAATCTCTCCAAAATTTCAATATCCCTAAGCCTTGGGGTACCTTCCTTACAGCAGAGCAAGCACAGCCTCAAGGTTTAAAACAGGCCATCTTCAGATCCAAAATTTAATCAGCAAACCAACCAGTTAACAACAAGCCAGCTAGTAAAACAACCAACAGCACTGTGAGACAACTTCTTAACCTATTGAGCAAGAATAGAGTCCAGAAACTCTGCTTAGGTCTATCAACATTTGGTCTGGCTCGGTCTTGTCTTCCTTCCATCATTATTCCAAATACTTACTATTCATTTTCATACCTATTATCCAGATTTCTATTTCTGTGAGTTGGAAAAACCATAGAGTTCTTTTTTTTTTTAGTTTTTGTGATGTATGACACATTTTTTTGTGAGTCACACTTTACAATTCAACCTTTGGGACCTCTGAGACTTGAGTGTTGATATACAGACATAGAATCAAAGACGGATGGCAGGAGTAGACCTTGAGGAAAAGCAAGAGTATCTTGCAATACCACCATCTTAGAGAAGGCCATTATAGAGTCTATAGGGAAGAAAGACCAATTTCTTGAGGTAGGAAGAGAAAGACCATGTCTGTTGGCAAAGAAGGCTTAGTAGAATCTGTGGTTTTAGTATTCGATCACTAGGGTCTTCCCAGTGGGTAAGCTTCCTGTGTTTTTTCCTACACAAGTAGCTACCTGCTAATGTTCTCTTTGCAATAAGGAAACTTTCCTAAAAGCGTTTCATTTATGAGATAGAAAGAGATTTTTTGATGGATGTATGGAAACATAACTTAGATGACAAAATATTTGCAATGATCATTGACAGTATACTGTTGAAATTCTTCAAAGTAGAATAATGCAAGCTAACAGAAATGCTGTTATTTTATAATATATTATTGTTGTATTTGGTCTAGATATTTCTTGAATGGATCTTTCTATATATTTTTATTGCTTTTACATAGTTGGGAAAAAGCCTAGCAGTTGTTCTAATTATCAGCTATGTGCAGTAATAATCTATCAGTAGATGCATCCAGGGAAATGAATTTCCCTGGTTACTAGGCACTTCTGGGGGATATTTGGATGTGCTCTATCAGAGCAAAATTAATTGATTCATGTTTCAAAGAAGATTAAGAATTATTTAGCATTGAAATTCTATGACTTGAAAGATCCTAGATGACTAACCCGAAAAGTCATTACTGCTGTGCACCTTTCTTTTTTTTTAATATTTATTTGAAAGGCAGAGTTACAGAGAGGCAGAGGTAGAGGGAGATACATGCACACACACACACACACACAGAAATCTTTCATCCACTGGTTCACTCCCCAAATGCCTTCAATGGCCAAAGCTGGGCTGATCTTAAGCCAGGAGCCAGGAGCTTCCTCCAAGTCTCCCAAGTGGGTGCAGGAGGCTAGGGACGTAGGACTTCTAATGCTTTCCCAAGCCATAACAGGGTGCTTTGATCAAAAGTGGAGCAACCGGGACTCGAACTGGCACCCATATGAGATGCTGACACTAAGGTGGTGGTTTTACTTGCTATGCCACAGCGCCAGTCCCTGTACAACCTTCTTAACTACAATTTAAAAAATTTACCATATAATGCACCCTGATATCTTCAGAAAGTTGTCTAGGTCCAGAGCAGATGCCAGCTTTGGACTCTGTCAGGATCTGAAAGACTCGTGGCTAGTAATCTGTAATTTTTGTTTGCTGGATAAAGTTTAAGTCATGTAAAACTAATTGTTCTGAGAGAACAACGGTATCCGATGTCTTGATAGGGAAAAAAAACATTGTTGTCTACAGACTGCTTTTCAACAATGCCAAATTTTCTGTACCTCCTCCCTGCATTCATGGGATGTCTTCTCTAGCCATTGAATTTAAATCTAGAAGGTGAAGAAAATTGGCTGATGAAAACAAATAAACAAAAATGAGAAATAGTAATTGGAGAGGAAAATAATTATATATCTAGAACACAGAGCTTAAAATAAGAAGAAATGACCTGAAGAAGAACTTAAAATACCAAATAAAATGAGAAGGAAACTTCAATGCAGAGGAAGAATTAGACAAGTGGGAAATCATAGATAATTTTTCAATAAATATAATTAAGCCTACCAGATTAGGAGCAAATTGTTATGCACAATGGAACTACTGAATGTGGATTTGTGAAATGGAAAATATATACTGCAAGGATAGAAAGTAATATTATGGCTAAATAAAGGTACTAAAACATTTCAGAAAAACCAAGAGTGATAAAATAAAAGGGAAAAAGAAATTCCTGTGAACTTTCATGTAGGGATTAAGCCTTTCATAGAGAAAAAGAAAACACATTTGTCATGTATAATGTGGATAAACTATATTTGTAAATTTTGAGTGAAGTGAGGAAAACAAGTATATAGGTATGAAGTTAGTAAATCAGTCAAAATTCTGGCTTGAAAAGGAATTATTAGAAAGAATAATAACTCAAATAAGTTAATATAAAAATAAATTAAAATGAAGACATAGTAAAATAAATAAAATGATAAGCATTAAATAATATGGTGTCAGTTTCCATACTACCTACAACTGGGCAGAAATCTCAGACTGGATAATATATAAACATTTTATGCATTGGTATGCATCACTTGCAAAACACTTAAAGTAATAAAATTTTTTAAGTGAAGATATAGAAAAGAGAAAATATGCAACTGTAAATGCAAAAAAAAAAGACAAAGCAAAAGTTTGAAACTTAATATCAGAAAAAGTGAGATTTAAGGTTAAAGATACTAAGGAGGATACTGAAGGACATTACCCGACAATAAAAGGAACAATTTATGAAGAAGACATAAAAATCATAAAGTTGCTTGCAACAGAGAGGCAGCAGCTAAATATATAAAGCAAAAGATTAGAAATGCACATTGACCTTGATAAAAATAAAATTATCAGAAAATATTTTATTGTACCACATTCACAAATTGCACAGATGTAATAGACAAGAAATAAGTGAGGGCACAGAAGCATAGAATAATATAGTCAATGAACTAGATTTTATGTGTCGATGTACACAGACCGACAGTATATACATCAGTGGATCCCACAAGAAAAGAAAAGTGTTTTTTTTTTCTCATGTTCAGGTCCTAAATAAAGAAATCATATATTGTCTACACATAAAACATTTTTAAAGGGAGAAATTTCCAATGCACAATATCTGATAATAGCTCAATGTAATTTTAGCATAAAATATCCTTTATATATTAACATTTTCCAAATTAAGCAACTGCTTGAAAAGTTCTTGAGGCAATAGGGAAGTCAAAACTGAAATCATAAACAATTTAGACAATAAATTAAAGGCAATAAGCACTTATTTTTAATGAGAATTATTTGGAAACAATTATCAGAGAGGCCTGATTCAAATTGCTTTAGTAATAATCTCCTAAAATAAGGTCTGAGATGGCATACTTCAAAGGTTACTTTAGCTGCTCAAGTACATCTTCCCTTTGCTAATAAGTCTTGTGAATATTGACTTGTTGATGTTTTTATCAGCCCACTGTCTCAGATTTTTAAGAGAGCTGTTTCATTTCCAGGTATCATGTTCAAATACAACAGCTTCTATTGGCTGAAAATATTGCATCCATTAAAAAAAACTGCATACTCAACTGTATGGAAATACATTTGAAACCCTGCTTTAAATGGATGATAGTCCAAAAAAAAATATGTAATGTCAAGTGCCTATCTCCCAGGTTTGGTGACTAAGCCAAACAAAGTCTACTAAATGATTGCCATAAGGGAGAGCACAGTCTTCACTAAGTTTCAATAGTGTCTCAGAATGTGGAGGTCTACCCACTTTCCCACAGGGTTTTATTGTCTGAGATTAAGCAGTTGTAACATGATCTGTTATAATGGGTGACTGATTGGGATGGAATACATTTATAAAATAATGATTAAAGACTGTTGTATGAGGGTATTGAAACAAGTCTCGATAAATTAATTGCTGTTGATTAAGCAAACTTTGTGTTCAGGTAAACAACCCATTGTTTATCAAAACAGCTTTTCTCCAATGTGAGAAAACTTATAAACTGGTTTCCAGTAATTTCCTGAAACTAATTATGAACTTATTGATTGTTTTATAGCTTTATCTTCTTGGGCAAGAATTTCCTTGAAACAGTAGTGAAGTCATGTTGACATAAGTGTCTAGGTTCTCAGTCCTGGTAATTAAATTTTATGGAAATAGGTGGTTTCAGTTCTCAACCTGAAGTACCTCAGGAAATAGAAAAATTCTTGTAAGACCACTTCCTAAAAATATGAACAAGAAAATTTCAGGGAAAAAAGAGTAATTTATATTGGTTTCAGATTTAAAGAATGGATAACTTAATGTTACACAAAATATCCAAGAACAGGGGTGAAAGGGAAAATATATTAATTTAATGATATGAAACAAATTCAACATTAATAGTAAACCCAACAACTACAAAATTTCCAAATATAAACCTTACTTATAAATTTATACAACAATCTTATGTTCAGTAATAAGTAGAATCAGCAAAAAAGTTAAGAAATCAAGATTAAGATTTTATATTAAGAATGTAGATATACCTTCATTTTAAAACCATTCTTACAGCTTTAATGAGTTTGTTAATATAATTTTTAACTAATTATCCAAAGATACAACTTGTGTAGGCATCTTTACAGATGTTGAACAAATATATTCGCTGGAAAATTTTTGATAAAAAATAATAGAACAATAGGTGAAATGATAGAACAATAGGTGAACACTTTTTTATTATATTCATTTCATCTCCAAGGCCAGCATCATATTAATGAAAAAGATTAATTTTATTTTACTTTTTCTTTTTAAAATAGTTTATTAATATGAAGAGAACAGATTATATGCATTACATAGGTACAGTTCCAAGAAGACAACCATGTTTTCTTCATTCCCCTGTTCCTGCCCTGTCCCATCCTTCTCTTCCTTCTCTTCATCAGTTTTTGCAAAGATGTAATTTTAATCCACTCTATATTCCCAAACTTTTTAACATATTTATAGAATTTTAATTAATAAATAAAAATAATCACTCTGACATAAAATGGCTTCATTAACATGTGTTTAACAGTTTTTCCTTTTATTATTTAATATGTCTTATCTGTGGAGTATATAAAGGTCTTTTTATACACTGTAACTTCTTTATAATTTTTTCTAATTTAAGGCAAACAAATTTCATGTATTTCATATATACAGGTTTAGGAACATAGTGATAATTCCCATCCTATCCTCCTTCCTGTCCATGCTCCCAAACTTCCGCCTCCTTCCTCTCTTATTCTCTCTCTTAATTTTTACAATGATGTACTTTCACTTTACTTTACACTTGTAAGATTAAAGAGAAAAATAAGACAACAACAACAACAACAACAAAACACTGTTCCTCAACAGTAGAGACAGGGGCATTAAACAACCATCAAATCTAAAAATGTCAAGTTCAGTCCTATACATTATGTCTTATGTACTTTATTAGTTACCAGAGATCAGGGAAAACATATGATATTTGTCTTTTGGGGAATGGCTTATTTCACTAAGTTTAATGGTTTCCAGTTGCATCCATTTTGTTGCAAACGACAGGATGCCATTCTTTTTCACAGCTGAGTAGTACTCCATAGTGGGTATATACCATAATTTCTTTATCCAGGCTTCAGTTGATGGACATCTGTGTTGATTCCACCTCTCAGCTATTGTGAATTGAGATACAATAAACATGGGAATACAGATAACTCTTTCATATGCTGATTATATTTTGTTTGCATAAATTCCCAGGAATGGGACTGCTGGGTCGTATGGTGGATCTATTTTCAGTTTTCTGAGATATCTCCATACTGTCTTCCACAATGGCTGTACTAGTTTACATTCCCACCAAGAGTAGATTAGGGTGCCTTTTTCCTTATAGCCTTGTAGGCATTTGTTTGCTGATTTCTCTATGAGAGTCATTCTAATTGGGGTATCTTTTAAATATGCAACCACCATATAACCCAGGCATGTTACTTCTAGATATTTGATCAACAGAGATGGAAGCAGTTGTTCAAAGATGTGAACAAGGATTTTCACAGCTGATTTCCTTGAAAAACAAAACAAAACAAAACCCAATTCAATAGTTGATCAAGAAGCAATTACATAAATGGATTGTGGTACCTTTATAATATTGAGTGCAATCAAGGAACAATAGTAAATCAAGTATTTATATATACCAAACCATGGAGGATAATGTCAAAATAACTATACACTTACTACAAGGAGTAAGGTCAGAAAAAAAAATAAAAGAGGGAGTGCATACAATATAATCTCCTTTCTACTAAACTCTAGTAAACTATTCTGTAATGACAGAAAATAAATCAACAGTTATTTGGAGCAAGAAGCAGAAGTGATGGATTACAAAGGGTATGGATACCTTCTGTGGGAAATAGTGTGTTCATTTTCTTGATTGTGGTGATGAATTCACAAGTGGACCCAAATGTTAAAGTTACCAAACTGTTCATTTTAATTATTTGCAGGTTACTTTGATTATTTATCAATAAATCTGCTTTCAATTTTCAATTTTTGGATCTTTATTTATTTCTTTTTTCATTTTTTAATTTTAATTAATGTTAACAAATTCAATATGATTTTTAGAAACAAGTCTAAGAACATAATAAAATGTCCTTCCTTTCTCCCTCCCTCATTCCCACCAGCCTTCCTTCTTCCATTTTTCTTTCTCGTTTTTAGTTTTTGAGATAATTCTTTAAATTTACATTACAATAAAAAGCTTAATACTTTACCAGATAAGAAGTTTAACAAGTGAAAAACAAAAAGACCGTAGTTTAGTGGGAATACAGACAATAGCTATGAACAAAAATTGAATGGAAAAATGCTTTCAAATTTTAAGGTTACCCATAGATGATTAATGGTTACTATATTTGACTACATGGCTCTAGATTGACATGTGAACAAACAAATGTAGCTAGGACATACAGGTAGCAGATCAGTACAAAATCAAATCATGAAGGTTCTTCACCAAGTTCACAGAAAATGGAAATAAAAAGTATTTATTTTGGTCAAAAAAGTTATGGAATCTATGCATAGCTTCTTCTTTAATACTCATCTTCCACGAGCTTTTTGAAGATCCTTTGTTTATTTTGCTTTGGTTAAGTTTCATTTGAAAGCCTGCTTTCCCACATGTATCTATGTTTATACTTTTAAAGATTTTGAAGAAGGAGTAACAATGAACTATTTTCCTGGTTCCTGCCTGCAAGAAGCATATAATCTAATCATAGAGACAGAACACTCTAATATAACAGAAATAATATGATGGCAAATGATGAACAGGGGAGAAACTGTTATCGCAATTTATACAAAATGCTAATTAGCTAGAGAGAATCCACATGGAGTTAGAAATCACCTGAAAATTTTTACATATGTGATGGAACATAAGCAGATGTGAAATGAACGTAATACCCCAATTAAAAGCGGTTAGGATAGCAAGAAGAGTCTAGAGTCAAGAAGTGATCATTAGCTTTTTTTGGGTAACTACCTTTAAACCTCTTTTCTTTTCTCTCCTTCTCTCTCATCTCCTCCATTCTCTTCCTGTCCAATTGTCAAATAACCCTTGCTCCTTTGTATACTCCTTTTAATTTTCTTTTTTTTTAATTTTCTTTTTTTTAATTTTTTAATTTTTGTTTTTTGACAGGCAGAGTGGACAGTGAGAGAGAGACAAAGAGAAAGGCCTTCCTTTGCTGTTGGTTCACCCTCCAATGGCCGCGGTGTGCTACGGCCGGCGCACCGTGCTGATCCGAAGCCAGGAGCCAGGTGCCTCTGCTGGTCTCCCATGGGATGCAGGGCCCAAGCACTTGGGCCATCCTCCACTGCACTCCCTGGCCACAGCAGAGAGCTGGACTGGAAGAGGGGCAACCAGGACAGAATCCGGCGCCCCGACCGGGACTAGAACCCGGTGTGCCGGCACCACAAGGCGGAGGATTAGCCTATTGAGCTGCGGCGCCAGCCTGTATACTCCTTTATAAAAAGAACTTCACTTTAGAAGTTAGAATATTTTTGTTCTATTATCTTTTCCCAGGTATTAGCTGTGTCTTTTGGAAAGTTGCAATCTCTTTGCACCTAAGTTTCTAAGGAGGAAAATATATGTAGGTAGTAACACCAGCCCTACTTATTTTATAGGTTTGCTGTGAATACAAAGTAAGATCATGAATATAAATGTTCTTTGGAAATTGCCAAGTGCTTTACAAGAGAAAGAGATTATTCTTTGCCTTAATAGAAGTAAAGATTTTATTTCTGAAAGCACTTAGAACAATTTGGGTATTCATATAATAGCAAAGCAAGGGTATTTTTGGCAGTGAGAAACAGGGAAAAATCTAGATTTCTGCTTTTAAATTCCTTTATATCATCCACAAAAGCTACTTTATCGTTGCACACATAGCGAGTACTAAGTAATTTTTGATCATAGTTTTGATTCGACATTTGAGTACGGAATGCTCTACTTATGAAGCACATTTCCTGAATTATCATACATTGCTAGGAATCTCTTCACATGAATTTGTTAACTTTTAAATTTGGTGAGAAACTCTGGAACACCCAGAACCAGGCTATATTTAAATGAAAACAGAACAAAAGCAAAAGAGTCCAACATACATTTTTCAAATGGTAAATTTGATTAATGAGTTTTCTAACAGATAAGACCAATGGAGAACATGCATTTTTTCAGTTTTCTGGAATCCCTTACATTTGAATTCAAATATTCAAGATAGACTCTGCTTTTGCAAAGTTAGCAAAGAGAACAACATATATGATTCATGAAAAGATGAACCCCTACATTTCCCCCAGAATTCTTCACAGTTAGAACAACAGTTACCAAGAGTTACTTCTAATTCTCTTAACACTCAAGCTTTAAAAATGCATTATTAGCTTTATGAAGAAAAATTTATTTAGGAAATTCTTGTATAAACTCTTGTATAGTAGTAGAAAAAGGTTTTTTTTTAAAGATTATTTATTTATTTGAAAGAGTTACAGTGAAGTAGAAGCAGAGGCAGAAAAAGAGAGAGTCAGAGAGAGAGAGAGAGAGAGAGAGTTCTTCCATCCACTGGTTCACTCCCCAAATGGCCACAAAGGTCAGGGCTGAACCAGGCTGAAGCCAGGAGCCAGGAATTTTATCTGGGTCTCCATGTGGGCCCAGTGGCCCAAGGAATTGGGCCATCCTGCACTGCTTTAAGTGGAGGAGCGCAGACTCAAACTGTTGCTACAGGAGAAGGCATCACCTGCTATGCAACAGAGCTTACCCTGACAATGTTTTTAAAGATGAAAATAAGCTGAACCAGCCTTGTGGTGCAATGGGTTAAACTGCTGCCTGGGCACTGGCATTCCATATAGATGCTGCTTCATGTCCTGGCTGCTCACTTCTGATGAGGCTCTCTGCTAATGAGCTGGGAAAAGCAGAGAAGATGTTCCAAGTTCTTAGGCCCTTGCACCCACGTGTGAGACCCAGATGAAGCTCCTGGCTTAGGTCTGGCACAACTCTGGCTGTTGTGGCCATTTGGGGAGTGAACCAGTAGATGGAAGATCTGTCACCTCTGACTCTTCCTCTCCTGTAACTCCGCCTTTCAAATAAAATGAATAAATCTTATATAAAAAATACAGAAATAAGTCATTCCATACTTCCTGATGAATTGAGTGATTCAGTTCCTTTTTCTCTTTTCATAATCAAGAGGTTAAGTTTGATTTTCCCAAGTGCATGGAAAGTTTGACAAGACATGATAATAACTTGAATTTTACATTGCAGGACCCGAGGCAATGTTTGAGAGAGCAGAAACTTGAATTCATGCCTTCTTGATCTCTATTGTGAATCGAAGATGGTGTTTGGAATGGAGTCTATGGCATTTGACTTCCAGTTCTCAGCACTAACCATTTCATGACCCTTATTCATCACGCTACTCAAAATGAGACATTTAATTAAGTGTGCTCAGATTTTAATACTTCACTTGATTGGCTATAAACCCAGGAATGCGTACAGATCGTATTGTACTCTTCTTCGTTATCTTTTGCACCATACATTACTTTTCATGTGAAGCCATAACTGTATGCTCCATTATGAGCTCTTCTGCTGGAAATTCAGGCATTCTCATTCCACATCCACAGCAGGATGCTTGCTGCAATCAGACAAGCAGACTAGACATTTCACATTCCCCTTCATATTGCTCATGAAACTTTCTAATATTGCAACTCCCTGACAATACCAAAAATAAATTCCACAGATGTGTTTCCCTACCTGAGTCTATTATTTTATCTAAAACACTTTCATCTTAAATTCACTTCTTAAGTGCCCCATTTATGTGGAGGTAGAGTAACTTTCATTCTTTGGGAAAGATCACTAGTGCCCTGCTGTATCTTTCTGCACTACAGGGACCAGTCATGCTCATCTACAATCTATAACATGGGGTTCAATATATAGAAGAGACAGTGTTCGCCACAGAATAGTGGGGTCCTCCCCTTTTAATATCTGTGCCAATTTGATTTAACATAAATGCAAAGTAACTATATTTATATTTGTAAATGTCAATTGTTCTTGCTCATGTACAAAATCCATTAAGATTTTTTTTTCCCATTAGAGACTATGGCAAACTCAAAAGTGCAATGGCTTTGGAGTCAGAGTCGTCTGTTTGATGGCTACGTCTAGTACTTGCTACCTTTGTAATCTCCACAGTTTACACCAGGCTTTCTGGAATTCAGTTTCTTTATCTATATACAGGCAATAATAATTAGTGGCTATGCCAATGGGCTCTCCTAAGGATTGCATGTAAATTGTTAATCTATATGTATATATATTTATATATAAATATGTAGCTGTAATTATTCTCACATTATAACTTTTTTTATCAACTCAATTCACAGCAATTACTCCTACCCCTAACAATCTGTAGGTTTCTCATCATTCTATTGAGCTCAGCATTGTGGCCATTTCCATGCTATTTAAACATTTGTTAAAACTGTTGCTTGGGTATCCAAGCACATTAAAAGACTTTAATGGCACATAACATATGACACTTAACCTGTTAAACATGTGGGATTGGTAGAAAGTTCAGTGTATGGTGGCATGGTATGTAGAGAATAGAAATCACTTATGACAATATTGGAAATTACATAGTGTTTCCACTTCTCCCCAATTCTCATGACCTAATGAGTAATTGTGTTAAGAATCCATTTGGTTCTTATATACATAGCTTACTTCGTGGAAAAAAAAAATGGTAGACTCCCCTGAAAGGGGAAGGGTGTCATATCCTGGTTGTAGGGGCACAGTAGCCTAAACTTAATGAGGGACAGATATAACATGGGGACAAGCTAGATAAAAGCTCTTTGTGTTTTCCCAAGTTGTCTAGAAGTGCCAGTGCCTGCTCTGAAGTCACTATGAAACAGAAGCAGAGTAGTATTGTCTCTTCATTACAGCCAGGGCAGTTGTTGTAATGTTTGTATAGAGGAAATCTTGTTCATTATCTAGAAAGAGACAACAGGTCCAAAAAGATCCTCAGAATGTCAGAGCATCTTGTCCTCTACCCACATATCCACAACCATGGATAATTATTTTGCAAGAGAGAGAGAGAAAGAGAGGAGAGAAGAGAGAGAAGAAAGAGAAAGAGAAAGAGAAAGAGAAAGAGAGAGAGAGAGAGAGAGAGAGAGAGAGAAAGAGAAGAAAGAAAGAAAGAAAGAGAAAGAAAGAAAGAAAGAGAAAGAAAGAAAGAAAGAAAGAAAGAAAGAAAGAAAGAAAGAGAAAGAAAGAAAGAAAGAAAGAAAGAAAGAAAGAAAGAAAGAAAGAAAGAAAGAAAGAAAGAAAGAAAGAAAGAGGAAGGAAGGAAGGAAGGAAGGAAGGAAGGAAGGAAGGAAGGAAGGAAGGAAATAACTAAATAACTCTTGAAAAATCTTGTTGCTTAGGGCCGAGGTAATAGTGGTTCTATGAAGGTCTTAGTCACCCATAGGGGAATGTTTACAGATGAAATTCAGTTGCTGTCATTTTATAACCCAAGAGTTTCTATACTCTGAGGCATACTTCCCTCCATTCCTAACTTCCCTAAACCAACTAAGGGGTTAAAGGTAGTTGACAGAATTTCACAATTTTTACCATGCATATTAGCAGAATCCAAGTAATTGAGTCCCTGCCACCCATGTGGGAGACTTGGATGGAGCTCTTGGTTCCTATTTGCAGCCTGGTACGTCCCACACTAACACAGTTGGAAGACCTTTCTCTCTCTCTCTCTCTCTCTCTCTCTCTCTCTCTTGCTCTCGCTCTGTAGCTCTGCCTTCCAAATAAATAAAGATGAATAAAAAAAATTCCAGCTGACTGAATTCTACTTTTGTATAGAGTTGAACTATAGAACTCAAGTTCATATATTTTTAAATTTTACTTATTTATTTTATTTGAAAGTGGGTCAGAGAGAGAGGGAGAGAGGCATTGCATCTGATGATTTCACATGGGCCATATGAAAGCCTAGAATTTAATCTGAGTCACCCATGTGGGCAGCAGATATCCAACTACTTGAGCCATCATCTGCTCGCACCCAAGGTATGTATCAGCAGGAAGGAGGATTGGAAATGGAATTGGAATTCAATTTCGGGGTCTCCAGATTGGGGTGTGAGCATCCCAGGCAGTGATTTAGCCACTACACCAAACTTCTACCCCCTCAAGCTAATTTTAAATAAGCAAACAGAATTTCATATACTTTGTCAAGTGTATCCTTCACAATAGTCACTTCTGATGGTTCACGCTTATTCTTGCAATGCTTGATGTCAGAGCCGTCAGGGCGCCGGATTCTGTCCTGGTTGCCCCTCTTCCAGGCCAGCTCTCTTCTGTGGCCAGGGAGTGCAGTGGAGGATGGCCCAAGTCCTTGGGCCCTGCACCTGCCTGGGAGACCAGGATAAGCACCTGGCTCCTGGCTTCGGATCAACGCGGTGTGCCGGCTGCAGCACACCGGCCGCGGCAGCCATTGGAGGGTGAACCAACGGAAAAGGAAGACCTTTCTGTCTGTCTCTCTCACTGTCTACTCTGCCTGTCAAAAAAAAAAAAAAAAAAAAAAAAAAGCACTAAAATCTGGGCCAGCGCCGTGGTTCACTTGGCTAATCCTCCACCTGTGGCGCCAGCACCCAGGTTTCTAGTCCCGTTGGAGTGCCGGATTCTGTCCCGGTTGCCCCTCTTCCAGTCCAGCTCTCTGCTGTGGCCCGGGAGTGCGGTGGAGGATGGCCCAAGTGCTTGGGCCCTGTGCTTGTATGGGAGACCAGGAGGAAGCACCTGGCTCCTGGCTTTTGATCGGCACAGTGCACTGGCAGTAGTGGCCATTTGGGGGGTGAACCAACTGAAGGAAGACCTTTCTCTCTGTCTCTCTGTCTCTCTGTCTCTGTCTCTCTCTCTCTAACTCTGCCTCTCAAAAAAAATTAAAAAAAAAAAACAAAATCTGATCCATTTCCCCCATCTCATGCACTGGATCCAGAATTATATCACCTCTGTTGCCCTTCACACTACTTTGAAATAAATAATTTTTTATCAAGTCAAATTCACCTTTAGTGAACAAAACAACTCATCAATGAAGTTATTAAAAAGTTTTACATGGTAACCTTGAGGAAATTATGAAGTTGTAACTGTACACAAAAGTCATACTCCCTCATGGCTATAAATCTCTTCCTGTTTTCCAACCCTTCCTGTTATTCCTGCTCCATTCTGCAGCCGATTTTTTACTGGATTTTCCTTCAAGTAGTCTTTTATTCCTGCCTCATTGCAAATTTCCGACAAACTCACTTCAGGTTATAGATTAGTCATTAGCAATGTTCACACTGTTTTTAAGGCAATAATTCTTAGAACCAAGGATTTGAAATCTAACTGAGACAAGTACAGTAGTTTACTCCTGCAACTTAGGGAGAGGGAACACAGTGGATGTTTAAATACCGAGGTAGAGAGCTTCCTGTACTCTATGATCTTTTCACATGCACTTGAGTGAAAGCCTGGCTCGGAACACATTTGTTTCTCCTTTCACAAACAAAATCATTATGGCTTTTGAGAAGCTGGTATTTTTGTCCATCTGTGATCAATCTCAATAGCTTGAGGGGATGAAAATCCAACACATGGTTATGTAATCACTAGACATGACACATAAGCAAAGAGTCAGACACATACTCGTTTACCAAGACGGATTGAGCAGAAAATCCCATCAAATTTAATGTAAATGAACAGAGAAGTTTCCAAGAATCTAGGTCAGTCTAAGCAGTGGAGAGTAATGAGTTCCTGAACTCTTCCATAGCACAAGTTGCCAAAATAGAATTGCAAGTAATCTGTTGAATTTCAGCCTCCCAGATATCACCAGAACAACTTGTTGCTAAGACAAAGCTGAATTTATTGCTTATCGATATAACAAAGATTACGACTTCAGAAAGGGAATGAGGAAAAGTCTGGTTCAATAGCAGACAATTTATTAGGGTTGGGTAAGATTCATGATACAGTAAATATTTGGTGGACATTTGAAGCAAGGTACTAAAATACTCTCAGGCTATAAACTGTCAGTAGTTGCTTCTTATTGAAGAACTGAGGAGTCTTTTAGATGATTCAGAAATACATAATAAAATTATTAGAAATTTTTATCTTTATGGCAAGAGTTTCCTGGAATACTAAAATTATGCTAATGAAGAAAAGCTAATGGTCAAGTCGCATTCATGGGGAGAGTAAACCACATGGTACATGGTTTTGTTTCTTGAATTTTCCCAGTCCCAGTAATTCATAAATGTCTCTGCTATGAGCACATTAATTATGATGTTCTTTAAAGTTTTCATGTTTGTTTTCATTTTATATGAAAGGCTGAGAGACAGAAAATGAGAGAGAAATTTTCTATCAGTTGGTTCACTGTCTAAATTACCCACAACATTCTGGGTAGGGGGAGGTCAAAGCCAGGAGCCTGGAAGTCAATCTGAGTCTCCCTCATGAGTCACACAAGCCCAAGTCCTTGAGGCATTATCTGCAACCTCCCTGGGTGCACATTAGCAGGAAGCCGGAATGTGGGCATTCCAAGCAGTCTTAACTATTGTACCCAATACACACTCAAATACAATAATAATTTATTTCATACTACTGTTTAGACAACTGATAAAAGAACTTTGTAAAAAAGAATGTTTCCAGGGGAACCAGTAGAAATATTATGGGCCATGAAGAATTGTAGAAGGAAGCATGAGTAAGAAAAAAATGAAGGAAGACAGGGCTGGCATTGTGGTGCAGCAATAAAGCTGTTACATGCAGTGCTGGCATCCCATAAGGGCACCTGTTGGAGTCCCAGCTGCTCCACTATGGCCTGAGAAAACAGGAGAAGATGGCCAGAGTTCTTGGTCCCTGCACCCATGTGGGAGACCAGGAAGAATCTCCAGGTTCCTGGCCGTTGTGACCATTTGAGGAGTGAACCAACTAATGGAAGACTTTCTCTCTCTCTCTCTCTCTCTCTCTCTCTCTCTCTCTCTGCTTCTCTGTAACTCTGCCTTTCAAGTTAGTAAGTAAATAAATCTTTTAAAAAACACCCTAATCTCAAAAAAATAAATAAATAAATGAAGGAAGACAAAAACAGCATTTATATTTCCTGTCCTACCATTCTTCCATGTTCTGCCTAAGACCATTACTGAATTCTAAAGGCTACTAGGAATCATTAATAGGTTTTTGGATATGTGTGAAAAAAAAAGTGCTACTGTTTGTCCTGGTTGAAGATTTTACTCTAAGAAGGGTGCATGATGAGCCCATCTAGGCTCACTGTGAACCTGCCAGGAGGTGACTCTCAAGCCCAGGACTTTGGGATTTTCCTCTGTTCTCCTGAGATTTTTCCTAAGAGAAAAATTCCATTGTTCTTTTTTTTATTATTCCATTATTCTTTTTGAAAATATCTTGAAGCACTATAGATCTGATTTTGAGTTTTTATTTTTAAAAAATCAATGAATTTAGAGTATTGAACACAAAGACTAGAGGAAATCAAGCACACGATCTATTGTAACCCAAAAAGTAGAGTGTGCAATCATTTGCCTAAATGTTTTAAGAAAATGCTTCTTGAGCAAATGAGTTTGGAAATAAATACTTCTATCTTAACTTCCTCTTTTGAAAGTCTTTATGAGAACAAGGGTGAGGGTTAAGGTGGAAAAATCATGTCATTTTTTAAAATACATGTTTTTGCTCACAAGATTTAGTATTTAAGCAAATATGACAAGGCTGGAATTTGGAAGCCCTTAGGATGTGAACATGTACTGTTCAGTTACATATTTGTATAACTCAGATAGTTATAGATGATCACAAGTATGTTCCCCTAATATCTTGTTTTTGGTAGATTATTATGAAGGTATTCAAAGAAAGAGGACATTGTAATTTTCTCTTATGTTGAAAGTAAAGGGACTAATGACATATTTAGAACTGTAGAAAAAACTAGTCCAGTTTTATTGTATGTGATGGCCAGGGTTTTTCACATTTAAAAAAAATAATTTTCCTAGTAGAAATATTTCAGGTAAAATGTCAGTCTGTAAATCCAAACTCAGACCAGAGAAATATGAGCCCTTTCTCTAGGTGCTTTTGAGAATCTAAACTGGCTCTTCCCTGTGTGTCATAAAGTAGTGAGTCTTCTGCTCCAGGAAGAATGTGTATCAGGAGTCCTTTACCTCACTTTTAGAGAACTGTTTAGATCCTAGGGTCCTGGGGTGTCGTGCTCAAAGGGTCTTAGGCTTGTTTAAGGCACAGTGATTTTCTCTTCCCTCTCTTTTCCAGCTGTTGTACCTTGGTACTGGTTTGTGAACTGCAGGGTTCAAGGAGGGACTGAGAAGAGTGACAGAGATTGGACATGAAGGATGGTGTATCTGCAAACATGAACATAGCTATATCATACTTCAGTGTCAGACCAGGAGTGGGGTTTAAGGGAGATGGGAAGGAGGAAGAAGGGACAACTGTGTCATAGACCAGGAGGCTCTGCCTTCCCTTATTTTTTTTTTTTATCAACTGTTATAAAATGTCAAGGAACCCGATAACTAAATGTAAACATGATATTCCTACTTATTATAAAAGCACATTTTTAAAATACAAGTATAGGAGATAATTATTAAAATTTTATTGCTCTGATTTACAACTTTAAAATATTTGGACATATGGACCTCTATTTCTACTCTTGTCTTGGATCCTTTATATGTTGGAGTTGGTCTGCATCTAAGAGTGTGTGTGTGTGCACGTGCACATGTGTGTGTGTCTAAGTGGTAGGAATGATACCAGTATGGGTGGTTTTGTCAGGGAATTACTTCATGTACAATGAATGTAACACAGATTGGGAAAAGGTTTCGAATTAAAACCTTCCAATCTGGCCGGCGCCGTGGCTCAATAGGCTAATCCTCTGCCTTGTGGCACCGGCACACCAGGTTCTAGTCCTGGTTGGGGCATCA
The DNA here is from genome assembly GCF_051225735.1 of Oryctolagus cuniculus. NCBI lineage: Eukaryota > Metazoa > Chordata > Mammalia > Lagomorpha > Leporidae > Oryctolagus > Oryctolagus cuniculus. The sequence goes on from NC_142876.1 coordinate 33,394,295, forward strand.
GATTCTGTCCCAGTTGCTCCTCTTCCAGTCCAGCTCTCTGCTGTGGCCTGGGGGTGCAGTGGAGGATGGGCCCTGTGCCTACATGGGAGACAAGGGGAAGCACCTGGCTCCTGGCTTCGGATCAGCATGGTGCGCTGGCCGCAGCGCGCCAGCCGCAGCGGCCATTGTGGGGTGAACCAACGGAAAGGAAGACCTTTTTCTCTCTCTCTATCTCTCTCTCTGTCTCTCTCTCTCTCTGTCCACTCTGCCTATCAAAAAAAAAAAAAAAAACCTTCCAATCTTCTCCAATTATTAGATATTCTGTCTATATATCCAGAAGAAATGAAATGAAATGAAATGAAATCATTGTATCAAAGAGATCCCTGTAATAACTGTGTTTGTTAAAGCAATACTCAAAATAACCAAGATTTAGAATCAGTCTAGGTGTCCATGAACAGATGAATGGATAAATAAAATATGATATATATTCATAATAGAATATGACCCAGCCATGAAAAAAACAAAATCCTGTTATTTACAGAAAAAATAATGGACACAACTGGAGAATATTTTGTTAAGTGAAACTAGCCAGGCACAGAAAGACAAATATTATGTGATCTATCTCATGTCTGCAAACTCAAAAACACCAGCCTGAACATAGTATAATAGTTAATGGAGGCTGGGGTAGGCAGGAGGGATAGAAGGGGGCTGGATAATCAGTGCCAAATCAGGGTTAGATAAAAGGAATAAGTTCCAAATATTACACAACAAAGTGGGGTGATTATAGTGTTTAGCAACCAATTATACATTTTCTGAGCATATAGGGAGCTCTAAGGTTCTTTGGACGATAAAGACGGGGGGAATTTTAATTATCCTGATACTCTCTGAAAAGCTACCACAAAACAGACCAAACGTTGGAGTAAAGGAAAGGGTTTATTGATGAGGGGAAACCCAGCAGGCTGGAGGGATAGAGTGAAAAGAAGACCTGTGTGTAAAAGCAGACCTTGTTGTAGCTTTCAGGGATGAGAGAGTAGGAACAACAAATCATGTTAGAGTAGGGATAGGATTGTAACTTATGATTGGGCCATTTGGTCACTTGAATCCTAGTAAGCCAGACTGGGTCCTGGAGAGGCCAAACTAAGTGTATAAGTGCATAGTGGCTGGGCCAGAGCTCAAGATGGCATCTGGGGCTTGAGATGGCACCATTTCACTAACTTCCCCCACTCCTTTTGTTTTTTATAAAGCAAGTGTTGTATGAGATTACATCAGCCCCAAAAGCCCAGTAGGGGTGGAGGATGGTGGTATATTTTCTATAGCTACTTCCTGCTGACATGGGGCAATGAGTGACTCTCAACTGGTGGGGCAATATCTCAAGTTATGCTCTCCTGGGTGGAGAGCCAAGTATATCCCTGTAGAAGCATTTAATTGACCAACTGGTTGGTGAAGACTTTGGTTCATTCCATTATCACCTCTTGGAAACAATTAAACACACAAGGTAGTATAAAAGCCAGGGTAAGAATAACAGCCAATGGTCCTAGTAGTGGCATTAACCAAGTGATGAGAGGACTCCATAAGGAGTAAGAGAGGAGAGACTCTCTGGGCTCTAGGGCAGTCTGTTTAATAGAGGCAGCAATTTGTTGGAGCTTTTTTAACATTTTGCTCTACCTGGCCTGATTGATTAACATAATAACAACACTATTATCCGAAAAAAGTACAAGTTCCCCCTTTTTCACCTGTTACAAGGTCCAGAGCTTGTCTATTTTGTAACACTGATTTTGTAGACCCTCAATGGCATCTGACAAAGTTTCAATTGACCTGGTGACCTCCTCTCATAGTTGTTGGAGTTATTCTTGGAATTGGTTAATAGATATAACATTGGGGCCCAGAGCAGGTCCTGAGACTACCACTGAAGAAAGGGGAGATGCAAAGCTGATTCCAACCAAGACTGGGAGAAAGATTGCAGATAGACGGATTAGGCTGTAAAAGGAACTCTGAGTAGTCATATAATGTTAGATGGGTGAAAAGAGTCACCGATGCACATGGACTGGGCATAGAACTATTGATACAAGTATATAAAGTATAATTACAAAAAAATAAATTTTCATTTGGGCTAGAAAGGGAGGCTATGGAGGTGAAGGTTATATTGATGACAAACGGAATGTTATGGGGCAAAGCCCATTAAGTTATTCTGTTTTGCTGGTAATCCAACATTTTGCATCTTGTCCTCCCTAATGCAGAGGAAGTTGACTAATGGTTTTCTGAGGATTGGTGGTGTAATAGTTTGTAAGAGCTGAAACATTAGTGAGTAGGGTAGCTGCAATGGGAGTTTCCCAAGGAAAGCACATATAAAGCATCATTGTTGGTAAAGGGCCAAGGGTAAAGTAGAATTGGGTAGTGGATAAAGCAGGGTGATAGACAAATTGATGAGTTCTAGTCACAAATTGATGAGTTCTAGGTTTGCCCAGGTTAATTAGCTGGCACAGGTGTTTAGAGGAATCTTTTACCATATCAACCACCTCATCCATGGGAGCTGTTGGCTCTGATAATTTTTATGGTTTCATTGGGATCTCACATGTTAGATCCCATATACAAAGTGACACATCCCGGGGCCAGCACTGCAGTGTCGGCATCCCATGTGGGTGCCAGTTTGAGTCCCAGCTGCTCCACTTCCAATCCAGCTCTCTGCTATGGTCTGGGAAAGCAGTAGAAGATGGCCCAAGTCTTTGGGTCCCTGCATGCATGTGGGAGACCTGGAGGAAGCTCCTGGCTCATGGCTTCAAATTGGCGCACCTTGGGCCATTGTGGTCATCTGGGAAGTGAACCAGTAGATGAAAGACCTCTCTCTCTGCCTCTCCTTGTCTCTCTTTGTAACTCTGACTTTCAAATAAATAAATTAATCTTTTTTTTTTTAAATGACAGATCCCTTGAGCCTATCTTGCCAGACCTGACGATAAGGGTCAGTTATAGTGAAGGCTAAAAGGGCTTGGGCTTGGTGGTCTGTGTATACTCATGGCCTCTAAGTTAGAGTGAGTTTTTCTTGGGGCAGGACCTTATAGAATTGTTTTCCCAGGAGGCCATAGCCATGGTCAGTATGGTAATACTTACAAGACCATGATGAGCACCCTTTCTAGTAAGCATGGTTACATGATCCTGTGTTGTACTTAGTTAGGCAGAGGTAATATGGGTTTGATCTAAAATGAGATAAATGCCAGCACAATTATGTGAGGAGGCCTGAGCAAAATCAGAATACAGAGTGATAGGGTGGGGCAGAAGGCTGTGTTAAGTAAGTTAGCAGAAGTGGATGTGGTATAAAGATGAAATGTTCATCCATAAGGTGTTCCTGGGGCTAGTGTAAATGTAGGACAGACACAAAAGAGCAGAGAGAGGCTGGCGCACCTGGGTAAGGACTGAGATGGTTGCCCCTGTGTCCATAAGAAAAGAAATTGGCCTACCTGCAACCATTAGAATTACCCTGAGCTCCCACAGAGTGATGACTGTAGTCGAGTGGCAGGAGTCCAGGCTCCTTCAGTCCTCAGTAGCCAGCCATAAAAGGTCAACCTAGGGCTTAGGTGGGGTGGGTGGCCTACTGATTTGATGGACAATAAGACAGTCCACTATCCAGTGGCCCTTTTGGTAATATCTAGGACAAGGACCAGATGGGCCTCAAGGTTTGAGACATAGTTTGGGTCTCATTTAAATCATGGACCCAGAGGACTTCTACAGTCAGCAGAACTCCTCTAGTAAGTTACTGGAAGTTACTGGAAGCAGCAGGTTGCTGAAAAGCCATGGCCAGAATTTGGATTTTTTCCTTTTGGGCTCGCTCATCCCTTCCATTACATACCTTACATTACATACAGCCTCTAGAATTTCTGTCTGTGGAGTCAGTGGGCCCCTCTCATGCCATTTTAACCTTGCATTGATGTCTGGAAAACTCTGGGCAAAGAAATGATTCATGAGAAGGCTATAACCTTCAGGAGACTCTGGGCCTAAGTTGGTATATTGGAGGAGAGTTGGTGTGATGTGCTGTACAAAAGCAGAAGGATTTCCCATTTTATCTTGAATAACTTCTCCCAGTTTATATAAAGCCTTTCTGGTGTTTTTTGTTTGTTTGTTTGTTTGTTTGTTTGTTTTAGGCCAGCTAATAAGCAGGTAATGAAACCATTTCTGGCTGTCATGCCATTGAGAGAGTTGTAATTCCAAGTGATGTGCTGTTCAGGACCACATCTGCTCCTATGGGATGGGCAGGGTCAGTTTGATGGGCCTCATCAGCTTGGAAATGGGCTTGTCCCCAAACCCACCTTAACTTCTCTGGATGGAGGGTATTGGAGAGTTCATAAAGACATAATGAAAAGTCAGGTCATAGGATTTTGTTAAATATCAAAAGTCCTTAATGTACAATGTTGGGTTACAGGCTAAGTAACCTAGTTTTTGTTTGACTTGTGAGAGATCAGCAAGTAAGAAGAGAACATGGACCCTGACGATGCCCTCTGCTTCCCCATTCCTGTAGTGGTAACATGGAGGCAGGCTCCCTGGCTGCCATTTGGGAGCCAATGACTTGGGAATTGGGCACCAGAGGGAGAGGCGGGGCTTGAGGTAGTAGTGACAGGCCAGGGATAGAATGTTGGTTCTGTGGAATGGGAGAGTGAAGATTGGAATAGAGATTTGGTTTGTGATAAAGCAAAGGGTGTTGGGGGAGGAGTCAAAATGGGTAGAGACTGATTTTGAGGAAAGAGAGAGCAGGGAATTTGAAATAAGGTGGGGAGATGTACAGTGAGAGTTGGAGTAGAAGTCAATGCCGCCTTTCGGAATTTTTAGGCAGGAGGTGGAGGTACTGACAAGATAGTGAGGGCCAAAGTGGATAGTGGGCTTTGGGTGGGAGGTGAAGGCACCCTGGCCTGAGCAGGAAGTGGCTGGCTCAGTGCCTGTGGGTTGAAGTGGTAAGTGAAGGCTTGTCTACAGGATCAAAGGTAAAAGAAAGGGGTTTTGGCTCAGGGTCTGGACCTATAGTGGGAAGCTTGGAGGTCAAAAGGACCTGAGCCAAAGGTCATGAGGTACAGACAGAAGGTTTGTAATGGAGATAGAAAAAAGTTTGAACATGTGTGCTTTTCTTCCACTTTCCTGAACGCTCACAGAAGTGATAGAGACACTGAATAACGTCAGGGTCAAACATGCCATTGACCGGTTGCCCAGGTCATAGATGTGCCACACTTGATTACAAAGAAAGATGAGGCAACAGCATTAGAAATCTGGAATAAATTTGAGAAGAATATTATTTTTAAAGATATAACTGAAGGGAGAGTCATGAAAAGCAGGACAGGAAGCTCTCATAGCATCCCGTGGGATTGGACTGGTAGATATCAGGCATCCCCGAGATCATGGTCATCCAAAGGAGAGATTACAGGAGCAGAGTGTGGGGTTGTCACTCTCACCCACTGGAGCCCAAGGCGTAGAGCCCGTGGAAGGGAAGCAGAAAGCGGGGTCATCACCCATGCCCACAGTTTCCCGATGCGTAGAGCCTATGGAGAAGCCTGGTAACAGGACTTTGAGACAAAGCAGAGCAAAACCACAACCCGTGGTAGAGGATATAATGGGAGAATTTACCATTCCCCGTCTTACCTCAGTATTCTGGACGACCAGTGTGTGGATTGAAATCAGAACTTTCAATGGCAAAGAAGGAGGTCCAGGGGTGAGTTTTGTGGTTGGCAAGGATCCACGATTCTGAAGCAGCTCAAATCCCCAAGTAGAGAGCAAGGTCCATGGGAGAGTCTGGATCCGAGACATGGTACCAAAAAACACACTGATGCTGGAGAAAGGGAAAGGATTTATTGATGGGTATAAACCTGACTGGCTGGAGGGAGAGAGTGAAAAGAGGGCCTGTGTATAAAAGCAGGTATTGTTATGGCTTTCCAAGGATGAGAGAGTGGGAGCAGTGAATTTCATTAGAGTGGGGGTGGTGTTGCCACTTATGATTGGGCATGTGACTCTTAGTAAGCCAGGTGGGGTTCTGGAGAGGTCGAACTTAGTGTACAAGGTGACGGCTGGGCCAGAGCCTAAGATGGCATCCAGGGCTTGAGATGGTACCTCAGATAAGATGGCATCATTTCACTAACACCCTCAGTACAAATTGTATGCATGTATTGGAATTTCACACTGTATTCACAACTATGCACAATTATGGTTAGTTTACAATTTTTATTTTAAAAATATATAAATGGAAAACATTTAGAAAAAAATGATAGACCACCCAAAAGTCCAATTTGACCATCTGAATCAGTCAATAATAATCTGACTTGTGGTCAATTGCAAAAAGTCAGTCAGTCAGGATTGCATGGTTATCTAAAAGCTTACATTCTATATTTGTAGAGGAGACACTAGTGGAAACCTACCTGGGAAATTTCTGTATATAAGACATAATCCACCTCTATCTGTTTCTTAAACCTTTCTCAAAAGAAAGCCTCCTATCTTTTTATCTATCCATCTATCTATTGTTCTATCATTCTATCATTCTGTCACTCTATCTTCTTCACTGTTTGAAAATAAATAAAGGAATTTGAATTAAAGTTAGACAGAATATTAGTCAGAAAGATTCATGGATGTTGGTAAGGGTGGTGGTTACCTGTTGAAACTGGGTTCTAGAAAAATAGCTAAGTCTTTGTCAAAAGTAGGTGATTCTTATCAAATGTAGTTCACGTTTGCTTTAACTTATGCGAAGGAGATAGATTTCCAAAAGATCTTTCTAGATTTTTATAGCACGAGTCATCTGTAACTGAATTAACTCAACTGAAATCATAGTCCAATCATCTTTTATTTATAAATATATGGTTTATATATTTTCCTATTTTATATAACCAGTTTTTGACTTAAGGAACATTTTTACTTTTACTGAGAGATGTTGTCAGCCTAAGCTGTGTTATGTCCTGCCGGAGAAGATAGAGTTACAGCTAGCCTCTGCTATTGCTGACTAGGGAGCCAGCAGTCTAGGTGACAGCTGACAGCAAGGGATGGAGTGATTGATTCTTTGCAGTGTGGACAAATTCCTAATAATTCCACCTGGACCAAAAGCAGCAAGACCATTATTCCTGGGAGAAATAATCTGAATTGTCAATGGCAAACACACTAACTAACCCACATCATGCAAGTCTGACCTGGCATGTTTCATGTCTACTCCAGAATCTAGATCTTCTGGGTATCTGATAAGACCGGTAGGTAGCAGTTCTGTTCTGTGTGCATTATATACAAAGAAACCTCATCCCAAACAGAACAAAAACAAAGACAACAAAGAAGACAGAAAAACTACAGAATTCTTTTCTCCTCGAAAGCATGCATAGGTAAAAAGAGATAAGCTAAGAAGTAGCAAGTATTCTATTTTAATTTTTCTTCTCAAATACACAATTTATTTTAAAGTCAAAGAAAGCCTCAAAATACAGATTCTTCCTAGGATATCAGAGATCTTTCATGTTGACAACAGAATACAAATGTTAAAATTTTTTTTTATACTTCTAGTTTTTTAATCAGGCTTAAAAATTAAGGTTGAAATTTCTGGATGACTAAGACTAAGAAAAATGAGAAACTTGAAAATTTTTCTTGATTTTTCTCCTGAAAGAAGTAAAATGCAAACTTATCTCATAAAATATTTATCATTATTTTTAAAGATTTACTTATTTATTTATTTGAAAGTCAAAATTACACAGAGAGAGGAGAGGTAGAGAGAGAGAGAGAGGTCTTCCATCCACTGGTTCACTCCCCAATTGGCCGCAATGGCCAGAGATGCGCCAATCCGAAGCCTGGAGCCAGGAGCTTCTTCTGGATCCCCCACATGAATGCAGGGGCCCAAGGACTTGGGCCATCTTCCACTGCTTTCCCAGGCCCCACAACAGAGAGCTGGATTTGAAGAGGAGCAGCGAGGACCTGAACCGGCGCCATAGGAGATGCAGGCAATGCAGGCAGCGGCCTTACCAGCTGCGTCACAGCGCTGGCCCCATAAAATATTTATTATAATCAGTATGTTTAAAATATTATTTTAAAAAAGTAAGAATTCTAGGAAAATTGGAATAATTGGAACCCACTGGTTAATATAAATAAGTATGCAAAGGTAGTTGTTGAAATACAAATCTGTGGTAGGCTCAGATTGCTCAGCTGACAGGATAGACCTCTTGGTAGAATTAATTTTCCCTGAAGATCTAAATCACTGGTTTCTAGATAGTTAGATAGGTTGGGTGTTCTCATAAAAAAAGAAAAGCCTCAGCAACTATTTGGACATGGTAGGTAAATAAGCTAAAAACTACAATATTAAATTGTCCTGCACTGGCTCACTTATGCAATGGATTACACTTGCCTCCATCCACAAATTATCCCATTTTTACCCTTATGGAAATCACATTCAGATGAGGCTTGAATATTTGTAACTCTTCCCAATAGCTTGCTTTTCCAAATGCTTTTGAGTAGCCTCAGAGACATACCTGCTTAGTTGAATATGTCACTTGTAGGTAGAATGTCAAAGGACATTGCCCACTGCTTTTGTCAGTTCCCTGGAATATCACCTAGGGGATGGTGTCTGCAGAAGGAATATCATGAACATGAAGAATTACCTACCTTAGTAAACTTTGGAGTCTGGCTGGACCACACTTTGAGAAAGAATTCAACTATTGTAAAATAAGAAACAGTCATTGTCTCTTTCCATTCAGGTGCTACCCAAGTGCAGGTTCCTCACCTTTTCTTCTCACTTCCTTATTTTGACACTAGCCTACGATACATCAGTAATACCAGAAAAATTTAAGTACACAATTTAAAAAGCCACCTTTGGAAAAATATGAGGAGAATTCTAAAGTTAGTGATAAAATGAAATTAAATTTATTTTTGTGCAAAAGAGTTGAAATAGATGCACAGTTTTTTCTTAGTATACATTTTCCATGAACTTGTTTAAGACCGGATAGAGATCTGCAGTTGCATAATAGATAGATTCTTAAATGAAAGGGCTCCTATCTCTCATTTTTGTTCTCTGCCTACCTTTTCTTGGAAAGGGATATGTCATTTCCAACTTATTTATTTAAATATTTAGCTATCGATTCATTTGCTGAATATTTCTGTCAGTTCATTATCCAGCCCATGCCACACTGATCCATGCTGGGTACCCAGTGTGGGTGGTATATAGAGAGATTAAAGAAGCTCCTGGATGTAGAGTAAAGGACATTCTAAGGTCAGTGAAAACTGATCTGGTGTCACAGCTGAGAAAGAAACATTTATAAGATTTGAGCCAGGAAGAATATTTTTTATCTGTAAGTTGGGAAGAGTAAAGGATTGAGTTGAAAGTAAAGAAATACTGACTCTTGAGGGCAAAATTAAAAATGTTAGCTGGCATTTTTCCACTCCTCCTCCAGGGTGCCATGACTGTTAAAGTGAAATTGAAATGCATCACTCCCAGTTTGGGGGCCATTTTGATCTGACAAAGCAGAACAACCCACTGTGCTAAATGTGCTGCCATTATTTCTCTGCCCTCATACTTGGTTACAGCTGCTTTCCAATTAATATCTTGGGTGCATTATAAGTTTGCTCTTGATGCCATTCCTTTAATAAAAAATAAGCTCAATCTGAACTCAGTAGTGCACAATTTTTTTTCTGGTAACTTTATAGATTTCTTTTTTAAGTTAGCCAAGATGTACTCTATTTTGTAGATCTCCCTGTCTCCAAAGACTACAAATCACAGAGCACAATTCTAATTTTTATGTATTTTATTTGATTGCTTTTCTGGAACGTTTCCATTTGCTCCTCTGGATCCCGACTCCACCCTTTTTCACCTGTACTGTCCTCTGGGAAGCTGATTTATAGGAACTCTCTGAACAGAGTCCCCACTCTGTAGCTTTCTCTTTGTTTAACCAATGGGTAGCACCTTCAGGAGATCGTACTTTATTTCTTAAGTTTCCTTCTGTTCGTTCACTCAGGCTGGCCTTTAGCCTAGCTTCTAGCCACTCCTTTAGACAGTGTGGTTGGGTAGGGGCAAGGGGGAAGATATTCATATATCCTCTTTGTCTCCAGATCTCAGTAGCTATTCCTTCCCATTTAACTGTCATCCTCATGAGAAGAATAATTAACCTCAAAATATTGCCATTATCCTTAGGTTTCCCATACCTCTTAACAAAGTACTTTTGTTAACTATCTGCTTACTAATGTCTTTTCAAGGTAATCCAGTTAAAAATGCACCTCCATTCTTATTGTGATACTGATACAATGGGAAATTGTGTTGTAGATTCTTGGCCAGAAATTTCCTAGAGGTGATGTGATAAAAGCAATTGATTTGTCATTGAAATAGAAGGACTTGATGGAAACCCTGACTCTGGCATTTGCTTACTGTGTGATCTTGGCCTGGTTACTTAATCATTCTCTGTTTGAGCTTTCTTATCTGTAAAATGAGTAAGCTACTTTTCAAGTTTCCTGTGAATATATAATTTATGACAACTGCTAAGCACAGTGCTTTTGGCAGAGAAAAAAATTTCATCATGATAGTGAGTAATCAATCCAGTCATTCAGGTGTTAATGAAGCTGATAATCCAGTGTGCATCATTGTGTAGCTCAATGGCTTGGCCACTTAATGCATTTTTTCACTCTTAAATCTGGATAAATGTGAATGCACTGAATCAACTAATATTTATTGATTGCCTAATATCCAAAAGACATCATGCTAAGAACTGTGGAGAATTAAAATGAAAAGTAAGTCTTATGTTTCAAGAAATGTGTATCCTATCAGGAAAAGATAAAGGAAAGATCATCAAATGGAGTTCTTTGTGGTTTTAGCCACTGTTTTGGAGTTTCAAATATTCTTACCCAGGAAGCTCAATGCTGGATAAAGACAACAAACAGAAAATGTCAAAGGGAGAAAATATGCCAACAAACTAAAATGTACAATATTTTAGAGACTCCTTTCAGTTTCCACTTGGTATCTTGTAAATGCAGCCTTAGGTGAATGTGAAACTAACTTTCAGAACACACACACTAGGAAAGTAAGCATAATATTTTACACATATCAGCCCATCTGCTTACAGTCTCCCTCCTTTTTCTTTATTCTAGAGTTCAATATTCCTTTTACACAAACTTTGAGCTGGCCATTCAAATTGTTAATTCAAAAATTTTACCAATTTTTAAAGAATTTTTACTTAAATGAGCCAGGAAGTGCATCCAATGTTTAATTTTACTCAGATACTAAAGGCACCCTAATCTCTTAAAGTGCAAATTTAAAATATTTACCTCAATATCAACATGCTGATCTGTTATACATATATGAAGTTTTCAGATAAAGAGCTCGCAATTATCCGGGTCTATAATGCACTCTTGGCAAGGAAGCATTGTTTGGAGTACTTGGTATCTCAATTTTCCCTTCAGCAAAACGGGCAAACGATGTTTCCAACTCCATCGAATTTAATAGTAAGTCAATCAGGATATATTATCTTAAAGTGAGTGTTTCTTACCTTTTTATTCAAATAAGAAAGATGGGAAATCCAGATTATTCTAATTCCTAGCCAAATAAGTGGCTACTGTTTCTATCCATGCATGAGAAATTTGACTGTAACGTTCATAATTGTCAGTTTTAATATTTTCCAGGGTTCTGATTTTTCTGAATTACTTTGGGATCCATTTATATGAGGAAACCAAAGTAAAGAGGCTTTGACTACCCAGTTCATATTGAAGGATTTTTGCCATGTGAATTGGGATGAAAGCAATCATTTTATATGGCCTCCAACTTTTTCTAGTGGCTGGAGTGAGTTTCCTGGATGTAATTTACTGTCATTTAAAACTATTGTGAGTGTGGTTGAGTGTGTGAGTTTTAACATTAAAGGCACATCAAACCACTCACAAGTAATTTAGCTGATCAGTGAACTGTGGATGCCAGTGTATTTCTAGCAATACAGATAATTTCCTACATATCGCATATCCACTATTATTAAAGACAATCCTAAATCTACCAAAGAGTCCATTTGGGAATGCAAATAGACACAATTAACACAAATACACACAAATATAAACATGCACACAGAAATACATGCAAAGAGAAACACATGCTTATTGGTCCCTTTCTCAAAATGTCTGTGAAATGTCATGCTTCAATTGATATAAAATGATATGGAAGGATTATACAGGACATCACAGATGAAAGGTCAGAGGTTGTGAGATGTAACCATATATTCCAGTTCGAGAGGGTTTTGGACCATCAAACAATACACCAGAGGCAAGACTTGTAAATTAGTTTTCTGGTCAGGTAAAGTTGAGAGAATTTACTGTTACAGTAGCGATTTCCTTATTCTATCTACTGCCTCACGAGTAAACTGCATCAGCACATCTCCAATGTATCAGTTTCCAACTGTCAACTACAAATGCCTTGAACCCTGACATATCTTATATTCAAGAATTAGTGATATTCAAATAAATTATTTTCAGATCTGTCTTTATTAATAAAAGTTAGAACTGCGCTTGCATGTCCTCATCCATTGCATACTGCTAAGGAAAGCACTATTATGTTGCAGAAATGAAATCTTGGAACTCTATAAGGGGAAAGGAATTTATATATCATTTAGATAAACATTCTTCTCTAAAAATGATACAACAAAAGCCCTAGCAGGTGAATTGGCTCTCTGGGGTCCTACAGTATACCACTGTAGCTGCTTTCCTTACAGAATTGAGGGGTTTTGCCCCACCTTGAAACCAAGGTGTTAATTACCATGCTGCTGATTCTCACTGTTATGTAATTTAATTATCACGGCAAATTCAGGATATGCTCATAGTTACCTTACAGCTTAGAATTTCAGGATATGCTAGATCACATCTGACAGACATTACCTAACTTGTAAATAGAGGAGTGTGAATTGCATCCTAGGTCTCTGCAATACCTTACCAGGGATGATCCTATGCCAAATCTGCCTCCTTGGAGTCATTGATTAAAATGCAAATATACCTGAGAATTATAGACTTAAAAGCTAATATCTCAGTTACTAATCCTGCTTTAGGAGGAATTAGCTGACAACTCAGTGACAGTAAGAATTGGACTTGGAAGTAGTGCTTGAGGGCTCATTTCGGTGTCACAGTGGCAGTATATAAACTACTTATTTCATATCTTTGCCTTGAGATATTCCTACTTGTTTTACCTCTTAGCTGCATGGTAGTCTGATAGAGGACCAGAGAGAAAAGTCATTGCCAGATAGGTCTGTCATTACTAAAGAAAGTGAGTCCATGTCTAATCCATCCCCTCCCATGAGAGCCTCAGCCAGAAATGGGTTTGCCCTAATACACTTGGAAAAAGCCCATTTTCTAGTGAACAAGACAAGTCTCCTCCAGGCAGTCTCATCATTTTTTTGGCCTCTATGATGATGATATATTTGTGCCTAATCCCTAATTAACTGGGAATAGCATAATATTAATTATTTTGCTCAATTGTTAATCAGTAGGGTGTTTCCCTCCTGCATCCCTCTCCTTGCACACCAACCTGTCAGACTATAGTAATTGTTGCATGAACAGGTTTGGGTAAGTCTCCAAGGAGGACAATTCTCTTGTTCCATTAGCAAGAACACATATAGATCATTTTCAGCACTAATCTAGGGCTAAAATCAATTATGTCTCTTGTATTTAAAAATTAAATTGACTCGCCATGGGAGTAGGATGAAGGAAAAATACATTCCTCCTATTATGTGTAATTACAATTGTAAAACATTTTCCTTCGGAATGTAATTGCTGCCTGCAGAGGCTGAAGCGGGCGAGCTCAAAGTGTTTAGTGGGAACACTGGGCTTTCTCTCTGATTTTTCTTTGGGCTTTTGTTTCCCACCCCTCCCCAGACCCCTTTCTTTCTATTCATTTTAATGCTATTATAACACTATGAGATCCTCGAAGGCTTCTCAACTTTCAAAGAATATCAAATGTAGTTTAGGGCATAGGGAACAAAAATCAAAGTAGGAAAAAAGGACAGCTAATTATGTCTGTAATCAATATGATGAAAATTTCAATCTTGCTTCTATTTATGTAGTAGTCACGGTTTGGCCAGGTCTGATTTAGGTGTTGTGAGAAGCACACACATGAATAACATGTGCTCTATTATCAAGGTCCCGAGTTTTGATGAATGACCTCAGTATGAATTATATAAACATCAGCAGTGTATTTTTTTTAATTGGAGATAAGATTACTTAGCCATGATAGACATTCCAATGCTTGGGGAGGTCAGTAGATTAAGAGATCACAGAATTCATTATAGGTCTCTCCAAGGCTCATTTCTCAGACTTGTGTTACCCCCTCCCTTGCAAAGGCCACCATTTCTCATAACTGCAACAATTCCATTGTAGGAGTATTGGGTTGCAAAAGACAGCAATCAGCTCCACAGGACACACATACCGAGTTGACAGATAAAAGGCAGGATGCTTACAAAAATGGGAAGCTCAAATAATATAATATTATTTAGGTATATGAATTATATATAATATATTTCATATATTATATAATTATATTTATTATATATTTTATATATTATTATAAAATAAATATTATTATATATAATTATTTTATATGATTTTATATAATTTTAATAATATAACCTAAATATTGCATAGTCCATACTTCTACTAAAAATTTATTATTTATCTGACTTTCAAATTTATTTGGGAGTTCTTTATTCTTATTTGCTAAATCTGGAAAACTAACTGTTATTAGAATATAAGTTAGCTATGGGAACTTAAAGGGCAAAGATATAGCTTGACCAGAGAAGCAGACCAAAAGAGCAATTCAGGCCATAGATTCTTCTTCCTTGATATGTGTATGTGAGTATATATATATATATCATAATATATAGTTATTAATAATTACAAGATTATATATAATTAGATATATGGTTAATATATATTATTCTTTAACTTTGTTGTACACAAGTTTAGTTTATTAATCAATGCATATCATGAAAAAATGGAAACAAACATTTTATTCTCCTCCTTTAAGGAGATAAATGAGCAGTAGTAAAGCAGCTTAGTCTCAATTCTAAATTTCTGTGGAAAAAATATTGATTCACTCAACATTAATCAGTTGCTCACTCATGGAAGAATTAAATATATAGTCTAATATCAATGTCATATTTTAGAAACATGGCTACTCCTATGAACATTTGATGCTACAGTCATTTCTCATAAAGGTAATAACAGGTAGAAAAAACAGTAGTGAGACAATAACTTGGTGTGTACCAAAATTTTTACTCTAGTGAGTTGGAA
Source organism: Oryctolagus cuniculus (assembly GCF_051225735.1). Lineage (NCBI taxonomy): Eukaryota > Metazoa > Chordata > Mammalia > Lagomorpha > Leporidae > Oryctolagus > Oryctolagus cuniculus. Next base: position 33,409,502 of record NC_142876.1, read on the forward strand.
ACTTATGTCATTTTAAATCTCATTTTAGATTACCAGTTGATGGAATTATTTACTTTGAAATCTTTTGTCATTGTGAAAGTTAAAATCCTTATCTTCCATTTTCTATTAAAAATAAATTTTCCCTTCTATTTCCTTTTATTTGTGACATCACACTCCTTCATTGCCTTCCAATTGTTACTGATTGTACTTTACCTTCACTCCTTCACATTCATTCAGTCTTCCAACCCTATAAATATTTTGAACGCAATATATCTTTTTTAAAAAATCTTATTTAAGATATACAACTTTCATGTATTTCACATATATAGATTTAGGCACATAATTATACTTCTCACCTTATCCCTCCAACTCATGCTCCAACCTTTCCTCCTCCCTCTCCTATTCCCACTCTTAATTTTTAAAAACACCTATTTTCTGTTTACTTTATACTCATAAGGTTAACCCTACACTAAGTAAAAATTTCAACAAATAGTATGAGGAAAAAAAATACACTGTTCCTCAACAGTAAAGACAAATGGCCAACAGAAACATGAAAAAATGTTCAGGATCACTAGCAATCAGGGAAATGCAAATCAAAACCACAATGAGGTTTCATCTCACCCCAATTAGAATGGCTCACATACAGAAATCCACCAATAACAGATGCTGGCAAGGATGTGGGGAAAAAGGAACACTAATCCACTGTTGGTGGGAATGCAAACTGGTAAAGCCACTATGGAAGTCAGTCTGGAGATTCCTCAGAAACCTGAAGATAACCCTATCATACAACCCAGCCGTCCCACTCCTTGGAATTTACCCAAAGGAATTTAAGTTGGCAAATAAAAGAGCTGTCTGTACCTCAATGTTTATTGCAGCTCAATTCACAATAGCTAAGACGTGGAATCAACCTAAATATCCATCAACAGTAGACTGGATAAAGAAATTATGGGATATGTACTCTATAGAATACTACACAGCAGTAAAAAAAAAAATGAAATCTGGTCATTTGCAACAAAATGGAGGAATCTGGAAAACATCATGCTGAGTAAATTAAGCCAGTCCCAAAGGGACAAATATCATATGTTCTCCTTGATTGGTGACAACTAACTGAGCACCTAAAAGGAAACCTGTTGAAGTCAAATGGACACTATGAGAAACAGTGACTTAATCAGCCTTTGTGTCTGCTAATATAACTGATAGAGTTAAAAAGGAGAGAGGCTGGCAACTGCGGATCAATAGGATAATCCTCTGCCTGCGGCGCCAGCACACCGGATTCTGTCCCGGTTGCCCCTCTTCCAGTCCAGCTCTCTGTTGTGGCCAGGGAGTGCAGTTGAGGATGGCCCAAGTCCTTGGGCCCTGCACCCACATGGGAGACCAGGAGAAGCACCTGGCTCCTGGCTTTGGATCAGCGTGGTGTGCTGGCCAAAGCACGCCAGCTGCAGCGTGCAGGCTGCAACGGCCATTGGAGGGTGAACCAATGGTAAAGGAAAACCTTTCTCTCTGTCTCTCTCTCTCACTGTCCACTCTGCCTGTCAAAAAAAAAAAAAAAAAAAAAAGGAGAGAATGATCCAACATGAAGAGCAGCATACACAGCATACTCGTAGAATGGCAGACACCCTAAACAGCACTCTGGCCTCAGAATCACCCCTTAAGGCATTCAGATCTGGCTAAAAAGCCCATTAGAGTATTTCAGGCATGGAAAGCCAAGACACTCTGGCAAAAAAAAAAAAAAAAAAAAAAAAAAACAACAAAACAACAACAACAAAACAAAACAAAACAAAAAAAACAACGTAAATGAAAGATCTCTGTGAGTGATATCCCAGCGGAAAGAAAGGGCCATCAAAGAAGGAGGTACCTTTCTCTGAAGGGAGGAAAGAACTTCGACTTTGACTATGGCCTTGTTCAAATAAGATCGGAGTTGGCGAACTCAAGAGGATTCCATAGCCTTGGCAACTCATGACAAGAGCATCAGGTGATTGCTGACACCATAAACAAGAGTGTCAATTGTTAAGTCTACAACTGAAGTCACTGTGCACTTACTCCCCATGTAGGATCTCTGTCCTTAATGGGTTGTACTATGTGAATTAATGTTATAACTAGTACTCAAACAGTACTTTACGCTTTGTGTTTCTGTGTGGGTGCAAACTGTTGAAATCTTTACTTAGTATATACTAAATTAATCTTCTGTATATAAAGATAATTGAAAATGAATCTTGATGTGAATGGGACAGGAGAGGGAGCAGGAGATGGGATGGTTGTGGGTGGGAGGGAAGTTATGGGGGGGTGCGATAATCCAAAAGTTGTACTTTGGAAATTCATATTTATTAAATAAAAGTTAAACAAACAAGCCAACAAAAAATGAAAGAAGAATAAAAAAAAAAAAAACACCAAGGGCTGTAATCATTGTCAAGTCTCAAAATGTCCATTTTACTCCAATACATTACATTTTTAGGTACTCTAGCTAAGATATAGAATAAATCCTAATATCCATCAGTTAGTGACTGGATAAAGAAATTGCTAAGCTAAAAAAAATGAAATCCTGTCTTTTGCAATAAAATGAATGCAACTGAAAACCACTATACTTAGTGAAATAAGCAAGTCCCAAAATACATATATTGTATTATTTCTCTGATCTTGGGTACCTAACTTATCCCAATATATCTTAAAATTCTACCTTTTACGCATAGTATTGTTCTTTAGTTCTACTTACATGTACCTCCACTACTTGCTTATCAATAACTTAGGTAGTTAAACATGTCTTATAATAACTCTTCCATATTCACACTCTTAATTTTAAAGCACTCTACATTCTAATTAGTCTCAGATCAGCTTTTCGAAAAAATGATTGCACATATCATTTTCTTCTCCTATTCAAAAGCAGGTTACTACCATCAATAGATTGTGGAATGGCAAATGAAGTTAAGTCCTGATTTGAAGACTTGGCTGCTTGATCCAGAACGAACTTCTGTGTTCATCTTCCCTACTTCAAAGAATTATTGTAAAGAAAAAATGTTCTGAAACTTGTTGTTTATCATTTGTGGACTGTATTTGTGCTCTTCAAATGATGTCTATTAGTGTTAGTATTCAAGATTTCAACTCAGTGCTTCTAATTTCTCACCCATTCTTTCCACCTCTTAAGTTACTTATTCAGACACTCTTCTTGATATAGGTAGGTTATGTAATGTTCCCTAAATGCAAGTTGGATATTGCTGAATCTCTAATTTAGCCCTCTGTCTTAAATATTTTCCATGCTATTCTTTCCTCATTGTGACACATTCTGTTTGGCAAGGCCTACTTGAAGGCCCATGACTTTCACAAAAACTGTTTTGACGGTGCCAACCATAAGTAATATCACTTTTCTTCAAGAGGTAAGAGGTTTTGCTATTATCTCTTTCATATTCTTGAATAAAACTCTAATAATTTCATATTACTAGTAATTTTGAGCATATATTGCATTATCATTAACAACGTATCAAGTTCTAACAAGAAAAGCTACGGTTCCTACATCTTTACTACATCTTTATGTATTTAATCAAAGCAATTGCTTAATAAATTATTATAATGCAACATAATCTAATAGATTATGTCAAGTAAAGCAGACAATAGGTGATTTCCAGTAGTGTAATATGCCTTCTTTGGAAATATAATAGATATAGGAATATCATGGTAATTTGAAAAATCTGTCTTAAAGGTTATACCATGATTCTTATTTACAAATTTATGGAATTATAGGATTGTCACTGCAGAAAGGGATTATGATAAGTTTTGAATACCCTGAAACCAAAATCTGTCTAGATCACCTTCCAGAAATTGTATTACTCCTTCATTTTAGGAAGAAGTATTTTTAATAAAAATGGATCTGGTCTCTATAGATGACACAAATTATCTTATGTAGTTTTAGACTATGTTTCTTTAGAATCTGTTTATCAAATCAATTTCAATGAATTTTCAAGACAAACTGAGTAGTTTTCAGTCAATAAAGACAAGAGATGAATTCAGTTTGGGAATAATCACTAAGGCTTCTATAGAAAGTTGTCATCACAAATTGCCCCTTTTGATTAACAGGAATGGAGAAAAAAATTGTTTTGAGTTAAAATAACGAATATGCTAACTTATCGATTGTTCAATATTAGTTGCAAAGAAATGAGCTAAAATGCATGTTTACTACTTTTTAAAAAAAATAATAGCAGTGCTATTAATCCATGACTTACTATTTAATTTCATTAAAAGACATAGTAATCATGGTAGAAATGAAATGGCGGTATACACAGCAGTAGTACTGATGACAATAATGTTTGTGTAGTTAATATGAATGAAATAAGTAAAACAATCTTATGGTGCTCATTGGTATAAGTTAATAATTGGAGTAATCATTTCTTTCTCTCTCATTGAAATTTGGGTTTATTAAATTTAACTCTCAAAGCCAGTTATGGTTGAACTAAGGTAACCTGAGAATCTCATCCCTCCTGTCCCATTTATGGAAAAGACCTAGGCCAGCCAGTGTATGACACTGCCCTGGCCACAGAGCCAGCAAGCTTCACTAGTAAGCCAGCAGCATGCCACCCATAAACACTGTGTGATGGTGATGGTATTTGACCTTCTGGAAATTAATTAGGAGGAAAATGGGTCACTTTACTTTCAGCAAACACTTTGTGGCAATGAGGGTATCAGCTTGAAGATGAAACTGGGATTCAGAAAAATACAGAGGCAGTACTGGAATAGCAGAAAAATGGAGCCAAAACCTGGTAGAATTTATCTATAACCATAAATTCTGGATTTTCTATCATTGTGAGCAAACATCTGCCTCTTTTGTTTAAATTAGTTTGACATGGGCTTATTATTACAATAACAAATATCTTAATTCACTTAGATCACACTTTATATTCTACTAGCTACATTCATAGACTTTCTCCACCTTCATCCTGCTTATCAATCTATGAGTGAAATGTACACACATTATTATGTTAATTTTAGAGAATTTGGAAGCTCAATGATATTAATGGACTTAATATTAACACAAGTGTTAAGGTTTTAGCCCAGAACTTTTGGAATTTCATAAAAATATTCTTTCTACAGTGTTACTAAATAGACTGCTCAGGTTATCACTAAAGTCCTATAAGGCATAAGACAAGAAAACACTTCTTCTTGTGGTAAATGTATTGATCCAGTAAGTGGTTAGGTCTTACCAAGCAAAAACCTGAAAGGTATGATTAAAATATAAGAGATATGGAAGTGCTGGATTCTACCTAGCCTTCTGTGAGATTGTAAGTCTTTAGAGTAAATCCTTTGTACAATTTTGTCCCTAATTTGTACTCTTTCCCCTGTTTTTTTAGGAACATATGTATATTTTAGACTTCCCCAAAATGATCAAAAGACCTTTCAGTTAGCCTTGTACCTTTCTGTCAAGAAGAAAGTCTTAGATTAAACTCATTAACTCTAGAGTATTAAGAGCTTAATTAAAATGTAAATCCTATCCAGAATGATTTGCATTTCAATGTAGGAGAATGAAGAGGGTGATACTTACCTTAAAGGAGAAGAGCATTACTTGTGGTATAAGCATCAGGAAGATTATTTGTACAAAAATGTGTTGCCATCAGTTTGCAAAACACAGTGATCAAAAATTGACTTCAAAACTCTTTGTAAAGTCCACCAAAAAAAATAAATAAATAGGGAGGACACTAGATTACTGGCCAGGTTTGAAGGCCAGGAATGTGATTAGAGACTTAAGTCTCTAACAAAAATAAGGCAATTGAAAGGAATCAACCACACATAGGATTCCAAGTTTTAAACAGTTATAGGGATACAAGAGGGTTGTAAAGATTAGAAATGACCTATTATTTCAACTGTGTTTTAATAATCAGGTCATATAAATAACTGTTACAAAAACTTATATATTCAATATTAAATTTTTTTAATTTACTGGTGGGTATAGCAAATTTTAAAATGAAAAAACTATGTATCCAAAACTCCTATTTTCTTCTTTTTTTTTCTCTAAAAAATTAAGTCTGTTAAGTTTGTTTCCATGATCTAATTTGCCTCGCTGTTCTAGCAGATAACCATCACATATTGTTTATTTATCCTTCGCTTGATTTTTTAATAACTTTTCTACCATTTTATGTGTAAATAAAAATATACAGCATTTTTTTCAGATTTTTAAATATTCAGAATTGAAGCTCTATGAAATATCATCTACCTACTTGGTTTTTTTTGTTGTTGTTGTTTGATATTTTTTCCTTCACATGAACATGAATAATCCATAATTTACAAACTCATTTTGCTGTTGTGAATACTTAAATTGTTTCCAATATTTTATAATGAATATGTTACAGTGTCTGATCTTAGGCTCACCATTTTGTGCTATTATTCTGCAGTTTTCCAAGAATACCTAGACAGGTAATGGTACCTTTCTGCTATATGAGAACTCCTCCATGTCCTTGTAAATACTTCATATGTCTGTAGACTTCCCCATCTAACGGTTGTGCATAGTTTTACTTTGCATTCTCTGATCACAAGTAAGGTTGACAATTGTTTATGTTTATGGACATTTTGTCTCCTCTTATGAATGGCCTGTTTATAATTTTTTAAATTTTTTCCCATTGCTAACCTTTTCATTTTATGGCAACTGTTTATGTACCTTTTTAGTTACAGGTGTAACATACATCTATGATTTTGTCTTTTAGTCTCTTTAACTTGCCTTTGCAGCACAAAAAGTTTAAATTTTAATTTCATCAAATTTATCAACATTTTGCTCCATAGTTTGTGTTGTGTTTTTCTGGTTAAGAAATTATCCTAGGGAAAGATGGGGAGAGAGGAAGAGAATATCATTATATTCTTAGAATTGTATCTACAAATCACTCTGAATCTGCTAAAAACTAATTAAAATTTAAAATAAAAAAAATTAAATGAAAGTAATTATCCTGTACTCTGAGTCATATACAGAACATTCTGATTTCCACTCACTGGGATTTGGATGTAAAAGTTGCTTTATAGACATTTTTATGGCTCTCTAATATGCACATCTCCTAGTGTTAATAGTAACTTTATGCATGTGTGTGGTATGTGTACCTTTTCTTTACCCTTGGACTTTTTTTATTAAATATTTTTATTTTATTTGATATGCAGAAAGACAGAAGCAGAGAGAAACAGAGAAATACAGAAAGATAAAGATCTTCCATCTGCCAGTTTATCCTAAATACCTGCAAGGGTCTGAGCTGACCCAGGCCAAAGCCAAGAACCTGGAACTCAACTAGGTCTCTGAAATGAGTGGCTAATACCCAAGCACTTAGGCTATCACCTTTTACCTCCCAAGAGGTGCATTAGCAGGAAGCTAAACTTGGAAGCAGAGCCAGCACTCTGACATGGGATGTGGGCAGGCCAGGTAGCATCTTAACAACCTACAAGTGCTGTCCCCTGTATAGGACTTTTCTAATCAGAGAGGATATTTTTCAGATTTATTGATGTTGCTTGTGTGGATCACAATTTGTTAATTATGGAAGAGAAGATGGTAAGACTATTCCAAGCCCAGTGCCTAAATGTCTTCAGGTTAAAAGTAAGTGTTTTGTTGTTTGATTGCCCCATTTTCTCTGATCAAAACTGTTCCATTATCTGATACTCTATGGAGATTATTTTGGAGCTAGGATGAAGACAAGGTTAATATGGTATTATGCAGAAAAAGAGAACCAATTTTTCTTTCCCTATTTTCATATTTTTATCATAACATCTGCTTTTGAAATACATATTACTTTTATGATAACTACTTAGTAATCACAGTGTTACTAAAACAATATCTTAAGATTCTACAGAGTGGTATATATTTTTAAAGATTATTTACTTTTGTTTACTTGGAAGGCAAAGTGACTGAAAAGACCTTCAATCCATTGGTTCATTCCCCAAGTGCCTACTACAGAGGGATCAAGCCAGATGTTATGTCTCCATCCAGGTCTTCTCTTTGGGTGGCAGGAATGAAGTACTTGGGCCATCATCTGCTGCCTTACAGGTACACGTTAGCATGAAGCTGGATCAACCACAGAGGCTTGACTTGATCCCAGTCATTCTGATATAGGATGTGGGCATTCCAAGGAGTGGCTAAATATAATAAAGTGTACTGACTTCAGTTATATTTCACTGTGAACTAAGTACTGTCATAGGTAGATTTAAGGAAATCCAATATGCAGTGACTCCTAATGCCTAGAGCACAGTAGTATGGAACCTGTATAATGGAAGAAAAATTAACTATTTAAAGAAGAATTGGAGGGGTTGGTATTATGATACAATAGGTAAAGCTACCACCTTTGGTACTGGTATCCTATATAAGTGCCAGTTTGAGTTCCTGCTGTTCTATTTCTTATCTAGGTCCCTACTAATGTTTCTGGGTAGGCTGAGAAAGACGGTCCAAGTGCTTGAGCCCCTGCCTCCCACGTGGGAGACCTAGATGGAGTTCCTGACTCCTGCCTTTGTCTTGGCTCAGACCTGGCTATTGTGGCCATTTGGAGAGTGAACAAATAAACGTAACATTACTCTCTCTTTCTTTATTTTTCTCTGTACTTCTGTCTCTTTCTCTGCAACTCTGCTTTTCAAACACATATAAATAAATAAATGTTTTTAAAAAATAAAGAATTGTAAAAAATGATAAATTTTGTTTACTTCTTGATCTTGTAGAGGGACTACCTAAATTAGGTTGATATAATAGTGAATGTGTAGTGACTCTTATGCCAGGCACTAAGAGTGTAATTTATATAATCCTGCTAATTATTACCATACTTTATAATGAAATGCATGTGTTAGAACACTCAGGTTACTGTACATAGCAAGAAGGCTTGACATTCCATACACACAGGTATCATTTGTTTATGGCAAGCCTGAATTCCTCTGGTTTGTAGACCAATTTTGAGGACTAAACCTTAGAGGGAGGGGGACCAGATTTTACTCTCCTGGAACCACCATATTTGTATATTTTTCATGTTGTTATTGGCTTTTAATTTTTGGAAACTGTGTCCTTCTGTTATTCTATTATTCTTTTTGGTTATATCCACTCTAGGTCTCAGGGTAATGTCTTCCTTGTGCCTGAGCAGCTTTCTTAGTTCACTTTAGACCCATGCATTTGGTCGAAGCTGGGTTTTTTTGTATTGTATTTTTTTAAGATTTTATTTATTTACTTGAGAGGCAGTATACAGAGAGAAAGAGGGAGAGAAAGAGGAAATGGTCTTCCATCCACTGGTCCGTTCTCCAAATGGCAACAATGCCTGCAATGGCGAGAGCTGGGACAATCTGAAGCCAGGAGCCAGGAGCTTCCTCTAGGTCTCCCACATGGGTGCAGGGGTCCAAGCACTTGGGCTGTCTTCTGATGCCCTCCCAGACCATCAGCAGTGAACTAGATTGGAAGTGGAGCAGCCTGGACATGAACTGGTGCCCATATGGGATTCTGGCACTGTAGGCAGTGGCTTTATGCGGTACACAACACCAGCCCAGAGGCTGTTTTAAATCTTGAACTTTCAGATTCTTTTTTATCTCCAGCTGTTGATTTGTTTGTTTTATACTAAACTCTTAAAAAATTAGTTGGCTTCTTTTCTGTCTGATTCCCTTTATCATGACCATACTTTATATACTTAACAAAATGTTAATACTCTTCCATTTTATGTGCCTTCCAAAGGAAGTCTGCTCATACGCATACAGTGACTGTTTGTATAATTGTGAAGAAAAAGAGACAAAACTTCATGATAAATAACTGTGACTTGAATCCCTCAATAGCTGTCTTTGAGGCACTCTCATATTCTATTCTGGAGACTCAGAAAATGTAGCAGCACTGAGGACATTAGGAAAATTGTTATCTGATCCAATCTAGAATTAATTCTATTGGATTTGTGACCTTTCCTGTTTCCTATGCTTGTCCTTCTGGGAGCCGGGGAACCATGTTATGAATCATTTTCCACTTGGTTGAAAACAAGCTAAAGAGTGAGATGAGGGGGAAGGGGAGAAGATGACATTGGGAGTCAATGAATCACCTTGCCTGGTTCATCATCTAGGTACAGATTGGATACAATTAAGTAGTTGTCCACAGAAGAGCCAATTTGATATCAGCTTTAGCCAAATGATGTGGAAATATTTGTGCTTAGGTGGGTAACAATCATTTAAAGGAAAACAGGAAAGCCTATATTTTCTGCCATCAAAGGGCCTTTAGGACAATGGCTATCTACTTTGTTCACCTGTTAAAATTATCTGTATAGTTTTAAAAACTACTAGTCCTACCTAAGGAAATTTTGATTTAATTAGTCTGATATGTGGACAGAAAGTCTCTGCTTGGTACTAGCTTCCCAAATATGCAGCCAAGGTTGCCAGCTCTGATCTAGAAAGAAGACCAACTCTAACTTTATAGGCCCTATTTCTATGCATGAACACATTTCTGAGCAAAAAATGATACCCTGCCATTGGTGGATATATATATTGTAGAGGTATAAGTTTTTTCAGGTTTCTCTCATAACCAAATGCTCTTCAACCTCTCAAGCACTTTTGATCTAACATATATTTCAGGCAATATTAAGTAGATCAATAGTCTACCCTGATTCAACTAACTGGATAATTATTCAATTGTTCAATTCACTAGGCAGAGTCTTAAACCATATAGAAGGGAAGCTATATTTTTAAAGGATTGGTAATGTACAATAATGAAAAATAAATTTCTGGGGCCTATTATTTTAATTGGTTAATATGACAAATAATAAGACCTAGATTAAAAAAAATACTTATAGCTTGTCCTCATATCTTGCAAATAATCTGACCTAGAAAAGTTCATGAGTTTGAATTGCTCAATAATGAAAGACAATGAAGTGAAGACAACATTGTATAGCTCATTTACCTCCTCATGATGTTTTAGAAGACAGAAATCATCAGAAATGAAGACTCCACAGCCTTTTCAGGTTATAATATATGAATGATACCTGCACTGAGTTTCTTCTCTGAAGCCAGTGATGATGCTTAGGGCCTCATCTCCAAATAAATGAGACTTGTGTGGATGATTTTCAGTTCAGTAAAACTTCATTAATTTAGGAGACACTGGCAGAACTGGACTGAAAAATCTGGAGACCTAAATTCTGGAACCAGCTTGTATCATTAAAGTGACTTTGACTGGGCTCCTTAATCAATTAGAACAAATATGTCTTGTCAGATTTGTCGTGCTTCTGACCATGAGAGACAACTTATTAGAAACTCTATTCCTTCAGCAAATAAAATCTAGAATTAATCTTAGTAGCCATTAGTCTTCTATTTATTGAGGCCCGTGTCTCTTGTGTCCTTGATCCATTAAATATATGCTACTCTTTAACCTCCAATGTATTAACCAAGTTTATAAAAGTAATTTCTCTTCTCCCTTGTGTTCTACTGTAGGTTTCTAGGAGAATAAGATTACTGTCCAAAACTCCCGTCCCATGATATGACATGAGGTCTTTCTACTCAAGCTAGCTTTTACTAATTCACTGTAAGAACTGGGAGCTACAAAATTTGCAGGGTTCAGTGAATGTCTTTATTTTTCTTTCATTTTTCCCTTTGTTTTCAGTGAAACTTGAGAATATGACATCAGTTATTCAAAAATTATTAAGAAGTTGAAGATGAGCACACTTGAATGTTAAACCAAGTGACAGATCCTTCTGAGACCTAAGTCCTTTACAACTACTACAAACTTAGTGCTTCCTTAACCATACAGAGAATTTCCAAATGTCTGTGGGAAAATAGAAATAAAAGCAAAGTTTATTTTGATGCCAAAATATTTTAAATACAAGAATTCTTGAAATATTCAAAAATTTCATGGAAATGTGTATTATGGCATGAATTTCAAAACTTTTTTATTTTTATTTTAATTTCTTTTTAACAGATTCAATCTGATTTCTAGAACATAATTATATTCCATTCATCCTTCCCATCTTTCCTACCTCTGCCTTTTTCCTTCTACCCTCCTTCCTTCTCCCTTTCTTCTTTGTTTCTGAGATAATATATTTTGATTTTGCAGGAGCTGCAATGAACATAGGGCTACAAATAACACGTTCATCAGCTGATTTCATTTTGTTTGGGTAAATTCCCAGGAACGGGATTGTTGAATCAGATGACAGATCTATTTTCAGATTTCTGCGATATCTCCATACTTTTTTCCACAAGCTGCAGTAGAGGATGGGCCAAGTACTTGGGCCCCTGCACCCTTGTGGGAGACCTGGAAGAAGCTTCTAGTTCCCGGCTTCTAACAGGCCCAGCTTCAGCTGTTGCAGCCACCTGAGGAGTGAACCAAAGACAGAGAACTTTTGTCTCTGTCTTTCCCTCTATCTGTCTGTAATTCTGCCTCTTCAAATAAAGAAAAATAAAATCTTGGGGCCGGTGCTGTGGTGTAGTAGGTAAAGCCTCTGCCTGCAGTGCCAACATCCCATTTGGACACTGGTTTGAGTCCTGGTTGCTCCACTTCTGATCTAACTCTTTGCTATGGCCTGGGAAAGCAGTAGAAGATGGCCCAAGTCCTTGGGCCCCTGCAGCTACATGGGAGACCCAGAAGAAGCTTCTGGCTTCAGATCGGTGCAGCCCCGGCCATTGCGGCCAACTGGGGAGTGAACCAGTGGATGGAAGACCCCTCTCTCTCTCTCTTCTCTCTTCTCTCTCTGCCTCTCCTCTTTTTGTGTAACTCTTTCAAATAAATAAATCAATATTAAAAAATAAAAATAAAATCTTAAAGAAATAAAAATATGAATTGATATATCATTTATTCGGTGCCTTTCAAATTCTTGATGTAGCAATGAATATCTTTTTCCATCCTTTTACTTTCAGTCTGCCTGTATGTATGTTTGTTGGTGAGGTGTGCTTCTTGTACACAGCAAATAGATGGGTCTGGTTTTTTCAATTTATTCTACCAGCTTGTATCTTTTAAGTGGAAAATTTAGGCCATTTACATTCAAGGTTACTTTTTCTAAAAAAATATTTTATTTATTTATTTGAGAGGTAGAGTTTCAGACAGAGAGAGGGAGAGACAGAAAGAGAGGTCTTCCATCTGCTGGTTCACTCCCCAAATGGCCACAAAAGCTGGAGCTGTGTCAATCTGAAACCAAGAGACAGAAATTTTCTCCGGGTCTCCCACATATCATGTATGGATTTCTTTAGTTCATGGATTTGCTTCTCATGGTTCTAAGTAATACTGATTAATATTTTGAATTCTGTTTCAGGCATTTCATCAATCTCTTCATTTTCACATTCTATTATTGAAATGTTGTATTCATTTGAAAGATCATGTTGTCTTCCTTAATATTGTTTCTTGTACTTCTACATTTGTTGTTAGGCATTTGTGGACATACTTGTTTTTCTCCTCTGAGGGCTCTTATCTTTGAACTATGTCTCTGGGTCTTACTGGAATATCTGTTCTTTCAGTTAATACCCAGAGGCATGTGCTGGGTGTGGCCAGGGAGCTCAGCTCAGTGCTGCAGTGTGGAGCAAGCATCCAGTGTGATAGCCAAATTGGGCATGGTAGATCTCTTTATGACAGAAATAACTTAAATCCACTAAATGTCACAATCAGCCACTATTCAAGAGTCAATATTAAATTCAATAAAATCAATTGTTTTTCCTTGAGGATAATTATAGGTATTAGAGAATCTGTATCAATATGAGCTGTTTAGATCTATATTTAAGGTGACTGTTGATACAATTGGATTTAATTCTATTATCTGCTATTTCTTTTCAATGATTATTTGTTTCATCTGTTCCATGTTCTGTTTTCCTTCTTTATTTACCTTCCATTGGGTTAATTAATTTGTTTAAAAATTTCCCTTTCATCTCCTTTGCTGTATTCTTTACTAAAATTCACTTTTGTCTTCATTTATTCATTGTTTATCACAATCCACCTTCTATGGACATTATACTATATTATGTACAGTACAAATTAGGAATCTTTGAGGAAATAATTTCCATTTCCCAGGCTTTGTGCCTTTGTTATTACACATTTTACTTATACATATATTATATCCACACACTACATTATAGTTATCCTTTTAAAATAATTAATTATAATTTGAGTAAACTAAAAGAATAAAAAAATCTTCCATGTTTACCCATGTAAATTATATGTGACCATTTTCCTTGGATAGATTCATGTTTCTCTCCAATATCACCCTCCTTATTTGCAGTGCAGATCTACTGCTGAATTCTTCAAGCCTTTGTGTTTTTGAAAACATTTTGATTTTGCTTTTATTTTTGAATGATTTTGTATATGAATTTGGCATTTTAAGTTGAGAGTTTTTCTTTCACTATTTTAAAAATGTTGCTCCACTGTCATGTCTCTTTAATTGTCACTAAAGAGGAATTTGCTATTTTATTTACCTGCATTTGTTGGTATTTAGTTCCTGTTTTTTCTTTTCTGAATACTTTCAAAATCCTCTCTGTATCTAAGCTATTTTGTTTTGATGTAGTATTATTCATGTTGCTTATAACTTGATCTCCTTGGATCTGAGTTTTTCTTTCTTTTTTTTTTTTTTGCCTAATTTAGAAAAAATAGCCATTGTCTCTAAAATTGTTCTTATTCACATTCTCTTCTAAGAACACCAATTAAGCATATATTAGGCCACATGAAATTGTACCCTTGCTCATTGATGTGCTGTATTATCTGCGCTTGGGTGTTTTTATTTCAATTTTTCTGTTTCATTTATCCCATTTCTTTTTTTTTTATCTTTTATTTAATGAATATAAATTTCCAAAGTACGACTCATGGGTTACAATGGCTTCCCCCCCCATACCGTCCCTCCCACCCACAACCCTCCCCTTTCCCACTCCCTCTCCCCTTCCATTCACATCAAGATTCATTTTCGATTATCTTAATATACAGAAAATCAGCTTAGTATACCTTAAGTAAGGATTTCAATAGTTTGCTCCCACACAGAAACATAAAGTGAAAAATAATAGATGATTTTTTTTAAATGATGATGAAATCAGATCAGACCTATTGTCATGTTTAATCCCAGTGAGAGTCAAGTTGGGAATTGATAATTTTTTTTTTTTTTACAGAAGATCAGTTTAGTGTACATTAAGTAAAGATTTCAATCGTTTGCACCCCCATAGAAACACAAAGTGAAATATACTGTTTGAGTACTCGTTATAGCATTAAGCCTCAGTGTACAGCACATTAAGGACAGAGATCCTACATGAGGAGTAAGTGCACAGTGACTCCTGTTGTTGACTTTACAAATTGACACTCCTGTTTATGGCATCAGTAATCTCCCTATGCACCAGTCATGAGTTTCCAAGGCTATGGAAGCCCCTTGAGTTCTCTGACTCTTATCTTGTTTAGACAAGGTCATGGTCAAAGTGGAGGTTCTCTCCTCCCTTCAGAGAAAGGTACCTGTAATTTTAAGTTCACAAGTCTCTTATTCACTATTAATCTATTATTAATCCACATATTGAAGTTTTTCAACTCTTCAGGTTTGCTTTTTTTAATCTTATGTTGCTATTTAACATGATCAATTTTTCTTAGAAACATACCAGGGGACTCCAATTTAATCCCATCAAGGTGGCATGTACCAATGCCATCTCACTAGTCCAAGTGATCAATTTCAGTTCACAATTGATCATAATGAAAGGACTAAGAGTCAAAGGGAGCACATAAACAAGTCTAGTACCTGCTAATACTAACCGATAGAATAAATAAAGGGGAGAGTGATCCAACATGGGAAGCGAGATACTCAGCAGACTCATAGAATGGCGGATGTCCTAAACAGCACTCTGGCCTCAGAATCAGCCTAAAGGCATTCCGATCTGGCTGAAAAGCCCATGAGAGTATTTCAGGCATGGAAAGCCAAGACACTCTGGCAAAAAAAAAAAAAAAAAAAAAAAACAAAACCACACACACCTAAATGAAAGATCTCTGTGAGTGAGATCCCAGTGGAAAGAACAGGTCTTCAAAGAAGGAGGTGCCTTTCTCTGAAGGGAGGAGAGAACCTCCACTTTGACCATGACCTTGTCTAAACAAGATAAGAGTCAGAGAACTCAAGGGGCTTCCATAGCCTTGGAAACTCATGACTGGTGCATAGGGAGATTACTGATGCCATAATCAGGAGTGTCAATTTGTAAAGTCAACAACAGGAGTCACTGTGCACTTACTCCTCATGTAGGATCTCTGTCCTTAATGTGCTGTACATTGAGGCTTAATGCTATAACGAGTACTCAAACAGTATATTTCACTTTGTGTTTCTAGGGGGGTGCAAACTGTTGAAATCTTTACTTAATGTATACTAAACTGATCTTCTGTTAAAAAAAAAAAAAAAAAAAGAAGAAATTAGCAATTCCCAACTTGACTCTCACTGGGATTAAACATGACAATAGGTCTGATCTGATTTCATCAGCATTTAAAAAATCATCTATTATTTTTCACTTTATGTTTCTGTGTGGGAGCAAACTGTTGAAATCTTTACTTAATGTATGCTAAACTGATCTTCTGTATATAAAGAGAATTGAAAATGAATCCTCATGTGAATGGAAGGGGAGAGGGAATGGGAAAGGGGAGGGTTGTGGGTGGGAGGGACGTTATGGGGGGGAAGCCATTGTAATCCATAAGCCGTACTTTGGAAATTTATATTGATTAAATAAAAGTTAAAAAAAGATATGAAATATGATAACAACACTGGATATTTTTTTAAAACATCATTATAATTGTTTTGTTTGAATGACAGAGCTAGAGAGAGAGAGAGATACAGAAAGACAGAGACCTTCCATCCACTGGTTCACTCTAAAAATGCCTCCAACAGCTAGGACTGAGCCAGTTAAAACCCACAAATCAGAATTCTGAC
Source organism: Oryctolagus cuniculus (assembly GCF_051225735.1). Classification (NCBI taxonomy): domain Eukaryota; kingdom Metazoa; phylum Chordata; class Mammalia; order Lagomorpha; family Leporidae; genus Oryctolagus; species Oryctolagus cuniculus. The sequence goes on from NC_142876.1 coordinate 33,426,280, forward strand.
AGCATCCCCCATGTGGGTGACAGATATCCAAGTACTTGAGTCATCACCTGATGCCTTGCAGGGCACATATTATCAGGAAATAGGATCAGAAATAGTAGAGCTGTAACTCAAATCAGGCACTTGGACAGAAGGAAGCACCTTAAGTGGTGTCTTAAAGGCTATACCAAACTCCTACCCCAACAACACTGTTCAGTGTCTCTGCTAAGTCTTTCATGTGGATCATGTGGATTGACTCATTTACCCTCCTTACTCTTAATATAGACAGTATCTTCTTATTTTTTGTTTACTTTTGTTTTGCTTTTTGAATGTGTGTATGTATCTGATAATTACACATTAAAAACTGTGAATTTTGCTTAGTTGAGTACTGGTTACTTTTTGTATTCTTATAAATATTTTGGAAATTTGTTTTGAGAGGTAATTATGTTACTTGGAAATAGTTTGAATCTTTTAAGTCATGCTTTTGAGCTTTTTAAAGAAGGACCAAATCATGATATAGTATAAACCTAGTTAATCTGTATAATTGAGGCAAGCCCTAGATAGGTTCCCTGCCCAACATACCTTGAATTATGAGGTGTACTCAGATGGATTGGGAAAAAAAAATCTGGCATTGTGTAAGTTGTGGGTCCTATTCATTTTAATACTTTCCAGTGTTCCCTCCATACTCCAAAAGTCAGTTTCCTCACAGCATGTTTTCGTCAATGCTCTGCTCATTACCCAAAAAGACCATGTGTTTTCTCCAAAGCTTTCTTCTCTATTATAAAAAATTAATTTTCTTAAAAAATTTTATTGGCTATACAATTTTCATGTATTACATAAATACAGATTTAGGGACAGTGATATGCAGCTGTGCCCTATGGCATCCACTGGCTTGGTCTCTTTAATTCTCTTTCCTCAACTTGGGAAGTGTACTAGGCTCTGCCTGAATTTCCCTTCCCTCCCTTCCCTGCTCTGTAGCTGGAGACTCCATTAAGGCAAGCAGTTCTGCAATCATAAGGCTCATCTTGTATGTTTTCCCCATATCAGGGATCATGGTCCTTCATCATGTATGGCCAGTGTCCTGAAAGCTGTCATTTCTAATGTTTTTTAAGTTTTGATTTATTTTTAATTTAGTTGTTTCATGCTGGTATATGTCTGGTCCTTGTTTCCTCACCTAGGTCATATGTGAAATACCTTAAACAGTTCTTAATGAAAAAAAAATACTTCACTTTAATGAACCTTAAGTTGAGGAATATTTAACTTTGTTTTCCTTTTAATTGTGATCAATACAAATAGCATTATGATTATAATTGTTTAAGTATTCTTCTGATTTGAAATAATTCCAAAATTGCTCATTTTCAGTTTAAATAATTTCTGATTTAAACCTTGATTTTTACTAGACTATGTTGTGGTAAAAGTACAGGATTGACAATGCCATTATGATGTATTCCTTTGTTATACACTTTATAACAGTAGTAGAATTGTAAATTTACTAAGCCCTACAGAATTATCGATAATTTTTTTCTTTATTCGCTTTAGAAGGAAACACCAATTTTCAACTAGAAAATAATTAAGATAAATGTATTGCTCCTTAAGTGAATGGGGGCAATTCTATACCTTGTATTAGGAAAGGAGCAAGACATTAATTTTTCAAATATTCATTATAGATATTGAGTTACTTTGATTAACTGTCTTCAATATTTTCAAATAAATTATTTTAAATATCCCTCTCTAAGGACTGGAGCATTTAATATGAGAAAATCTTAGAAACAGGTCTTCTAATTATATTTTACACATATAAAAATGGTATTAGTTGATAAAACAATTTGCAGTCTTGTGTCATTATCTAGCACAAGATTAAATTCTTAAAGAAGTCAAAAAGAATAAAAGTATTTTGCTAATTCAAAGGCTAAGAAGAAAAATTATAGCCATTTTCTCATTATATCCAACTCTATGAATGGTGAACACATCCTATCCAATTGTGGAAAGAGTTTCTAATGGAGAACAATTTAATAGCAGAACTTTTGAGAATAATTTAACTCGATGATCAATAAACTTGTTTCAATACTCAGGAGATGCTTTAACAAGAAAATTTTGAATGAATAGGAAAATTACATTTTAGGTACATTTGAAACTTGGTTAAAGTAATTATTACAGACATAATTTCTCACTCTTTTTAAACTTTTGTGTGAAATTTATCATCATGCTGAAGGGAATGGACTCTGAATCTGTATCATCAGGATTCAAATCTTGAATATGCAAATTGCTTCTCTGTGCTTCAGTTGTCTCATCTATAATCTAAGATTATAATAATGCTTATCTTACATGGATGTTATGAGGATTAAATGCATTACTACACATAAAGCATTCAGAAAAGTGCTCGGTAGATTGAGGCGCTAGATAAATGCTAGCTATTAGCCATTAGCCTTGAGTTTTCCATTAACTATCTGTCTTGATAAGTAACTTGAAAATGTTCTTTAAATTCTTGCAGTCTCGGATATCTCATTTGTACAGTAATGTCATTTTATGTTTGCAAGTAGATTTTATCTTAAATGCCAACTCTGAATGATTAGCATTAGGTACTTGGATCATCATATTCAAGAGAATTGTGTCTGGACTGAGCAAGAAAAAAATATAGCATCAATTAGCTCTGTCTGCAACTGTTTCAGTAGTCAAAACGGCAATGTGCACACATATATGTAAACACACATGACATTTTCTTATACATTATGTATCTCTATATGATGCGCATCCCATGGCATCAGCTTCAATGTAATATAAGTATAATTTCACTTTTTTTTTAAAGTTAAACTCCAAATACAAATTCAGTAGCATTTTTCAATACTACTGGGCTTCCAAACAAACACCCCAAGTCCATTTCTGTACTGGAGAGATTTCTACTTATGTGACTAAAACTGCATCTGCCTGCAGAGACTGAAAAAGTCCAGTACTTACAATCTCAATCTCATCCTTCACACAGCTAGAACATGGATATGTGCCCTAAGTTCTACAGTTGTCATGTCTCTGTCCCAAATTGTTACACGAGATGTCAACAGACTGAATCTATTTTGCAGAAAGTAGAATTAAGATACAGTTTGCTCATTCAAGACAATCTTCTTCAGACTAACTCTGTGAATGATATTTGTAACAAGGTAGATGCCAAGCCAAGTTGTCACTACTTAACTTTTTTTATATATCTTCTACAAATTACTTCATAAACACATTTTAATGGTGGCAAAGGATAGTGATGCTAATGATTGGAACTCTTAGCTTTGCTGATTGGTTTTTCAAAACAATTATCTATCATGATATTTTCAAATATTATTTCATGACACAAAAATGCAATATAGGTGTGTCATAGTCTACCTTTTGCATATGCATGAAAATATCCACATTATTGTCATTAGTTCTCATTAAGTTCCTAGGATTTTCATATGTAAAAAGAAATAGATTCTTTTTATAAAGCTTTTTGATAGGTTATTTCCTAATAAACCTATCATGAAATGGACACATTATAAATTAAAAATGCATCTTAGCATAGCAAAACAATGTAGTGTACTGTAACAACATTATGGAGTATCAGTTGCTTACCTCATGATTACATGTGCATCAGACTGGGAGCTGTGGCTGGCTGCTGCTACCCAACACCAATTCAGAAAATCATATTGCATTAAAGCGAGGCTTGGAAAAAGTCAAAATTCAAAATTTGAAGTACAGTTTCTACTGAATGTGTTTTACTTTTGCATCATCATAAAGTTTAAAAAAAAAAGTAAAGTTTAACTACAGTAAGTCAGAGCCTGTATATCTCTTGGATATAGTGATCATGGTGGTTGATCCCCTAATCCTCACTGCACCCCAAATGAGAAATCTGTTAGTCATGTGATCCAATTCTCTTATCTCTTAGCAGTAATTGGTTTTGGAGTAGGTTATAACCCAAACCTGGCCAATGTAGAAATCTACTAAGGAAGTTTCTTTCTCTAAACATCTTGTGCTCAGCATTCTGAGTTAGAAGTGCTTCTGCAACTTTGATGCTGCTATGGTTTCAGTGTGTTCCCTCCCAAATTCAGGCAGTGAAAGCTATCCCTTAATGCCATCATACTAAGAAGTGGGGCCTGTTAGAGTGATTTGGTCATGAGGACTCCTCCACTGGTGAAGGAGACTAAATCCTTTCACAAAAGACTTCATGCAACATTCGGATTACTTGCCCTTCTATCTTCTGCCGTATGAGGATGCAGTATGAAGCCGTTCACCAAATAATGGAGTCTTCCCAGCCACCAGAATGGAGAGAAAATAAATTTCTGTCCTTTATTAATTACCCAATCTTGGGTATCCTTTTATAGCAGAATAGAGTAGATGAATAGTTGTGTTGAACTGAGGATTGAGACACACATTAAGGGATGTAGATTTAGAGACACAGCAAAGAAGCAGAATTAAAGTCCCGGCACTTCAAACCTGATGCTTCCTTAACTCTGTTTCTTTTAACATGAGATATCTTTAAACTATTTTGATTCAGGGTGCAATGTTACTTTCATCCAGTCTTCCTGACCAATATAAACTCATCACAAATTTCCCTGTATTGAAACATTAAAGTATAATTGTTAGAGTTCAGATTTCAGAATAGAATGTTAATTTTGTTCATGTCCTATAAAGACCAATTTTTTACTTTCCTCTATTAATTTCCAGTTTTCAGGCCTATTGTTGTATGCTTTAAATTTATTAGTGCTTTTTTTCTGTTTCTCTTAGGCTTTAACTAGATAATTATTTTTTCTCAGTTTTTCCAAAATAGAAACCTATATAATTGATTTTAGAGGTTTCTTATTTTCTGGTACATGCATTTAATGCTATAAATTTCCCTCTAAAACTATTTTTACTGCATCTCAAACATTTTGCTGAGTTCTGTTTTCATCTTTATTTAGCTCAAGATACATTTTTCATTCTTTTGACACCTAGTCTTTCACCAAATGTCTTTAATTACCAAATATTTAGATATTTTCCAGCTATCTTTCTGTGATTGATGTTTAATTGAATTCCATTGTAGTCTCAGAACATACTCTGTATCTTTTAAAATTGGGTAAAGTCCAGTGAAAACCCCATAATATAATCTTTTGTGGTGAATATTCCATTTTAGTTTGAGAAGAATGTATACTCTACTGTTGCTTGAAGAAATATTTCTTAGAATTCAATTAGATCAATTTGATTGATATTACTGTTCAGATAATCCATATCCTTACTGACTTTGAGTACTTGATTCATAAATTTCTGCCAGAGAATATCATATCCTCCAACTGTAACAGTTCTATCTTTGCTTTTAATTCTGTAATTGTGTGTCTTGTGCATTTTTTTTAAAGATTTATTAGTTTATTTGAAAGGCAGAGTTACAGAGAGGCAGAAGCAGAGCAACAGAGAAAGGTCTTCCATCTGCTGGTCTACTCACCAAATGGCCACAGTAGACAAATTTGGGCCAGGCTGAAGCTGGGAATCTGGAGCTCCATCTGGGTCTTCAATGTGGGTGGCACTTGGGCATTTTGTACTGCTTTCCTAGATGTATTAGCAGGGAGCTGGATTGGAAGGGATGTAGACATGACTCTAACAGCTCCTCTAATGTTGGTTGCCAGTGTTGATGTTGGTGGCTTAATCCAGTGCACCACAACATTGGCCCCACCTTATGTATTTTGATATTCTTCTGCAAGGCTATACATGTAATGATTATTATATCTTTTTTGTGAGTTGAGCCTTTTTATAGTTATGGGAATTCTTTTTTGCCTGAAATTAGCACAGCTACTCCAAATGTTTTTAAAATAGTTAGCATGGTTTGTCTGTTGTACTGTTAGTATGGTATATATTTCTCTATTCCTTTGCTTTGAACTTGAGTTTTTATATTTAAAGTGCATTTACTGCAGATATCATATGGTCTGGTGTTTGCTTTTTGTTTTGTTTTAAAATAATTGTCTTTTAATTGGTTATTTATGTCTCAAGTTAATGTGGTTATTGATAAAGATGGATTAATACTATCATCCTTGTAATTGTTTATTACTCACCAATTTTTTTCTTGTTTCTGCTCCTCCTTCTTTCTTTTGTCCTCTTTGAATTAAATTTAGCAATTGGTTTAATTCCATTTTCTCTAACTTAAAATTATCAATTTTATGTTTTAAAAATAGTGATTGTCCTAGAGATTATAATACATATTTTTTGACTACCCAAGTCTACCATCAAATAAGGCTATATTGCTTCTCATGTTGGATTTGTTTATTTGAAAGTCAGAGCAACAGGGTGAGAGAAAATAGGGAAAGAGAGAGAGAGAGAAAGAGAGGGAGAGAAAGAGATTGTGGGAGAGAGAAAGAAAGAGTGAGAGAGTGAGCTTCTGTCCACTGGTTCACTCCCTAAATGTCCACAAAAGTTAGAACTGAATGAGGCCAAAGCCAGGAGCTTAGAACTCCACTCAGGTCACCCATTTGTGTACCACTTGCACAGCAGGGATACAGGTTCTTGAACCATCTTCTGCTGCTTTTCAGAGTATGCATTAGCAGGAAGCTGGATGGAAAGGGGAGGTATGACTTGGTCTAGGGCACTCTGCAATGGGATTTGGGTGTCTCAAGCAGTGGCTTAACCACTGAACACATTTCAGACTTTTTGAGTCATGTAGTTAATTCTAAGCTAATGTACAACTCTATAGAGCTCTCTGATTGCTCCTAATCAGCATTTTCCATGGTTCCCTTCCCAATATTTCTCCAATGTTAACATATTTGCTGCCAATAAAAACAACTTCCAATGTCAAATGAATTAAATGATACATGTCTCTTGGCACATCAGGAAACAGTCATAATAAATGTTCTAAGAAGCTTGACATTTAATAGATCTCAGAATCATTTTCTAATTCTATTTTATCTTATTGTGATAACCTTATCAGCATCTTAGAAATTGTTGTTTCACAGAAAATATTTTGAGGGAGATGAAACTTTTTTTTTTTTTCCTCACCCTGTCCATCTCTTTCCTAATGTGTATTTGCCTTCTAGGTTACATACTTTTCATTATTAGAAATCAGTGCTCTCATTCTTCTCCTCTTTCTACTCTCTCAACCCTCAATCTCAATTTTTTTCTCACTGCCTAGGACATGCAGAGCACAAAGCACCCTGCAAACATTTCAATGTCGTTGATTGACATTTAGATCAAACTTAATGCTGTCTTTTCAAAACCCTGGCATCTCTGCCCGGAACCTTGCATCACTGAGGTTTTTTTTTTTTCTATTTTCTTTTCATTACTTATTCTTTCTCTCTCTCTTTAAAAGTAACTTCGCTGAACCCTGTAGTTTAAATATCTTGTAGCTCACTTCTTTCTTGTCTAAAAGCTGGATAGCTTGTGAGTTTTGGTTTAGTTTCTGAAAATTGGGCCACTGATGAGGAAGCAATTCCTGACAGCAGCATGCAGCTCTCTGTCATTTTCTCTGACGACTTTGCCCACACTTGAGTGTCCTTTAGCAAAATGACTGGAATAAGTGGTGCATTTTCCAGAACACTTTCTTCTATCTTGTGCATCAGCAGAAAATCACAGCAGTGGTCTCGGTGGACAATGGTAAAAACAAGACAGAAACTGCTATTATAAATGCGAAAAGTCAATTTGAATGTCAGCAGCTGAGGTAAGGGAGGCACTCTGAAAGGAGCTGTAGTCTGTCTTGCTCATGCTTAAAGCCTCATAGGCCAGCCACGTTTAAGCATATTAGAGGAAGTGATTTCCATTGTACTTGGCTCCGGGGATTCTTGGCTTCCTATGGGGACCATGTCCTTGTGGCTGGGAGTATACACTGCCCTCAAATACAAAGTTCATTGAGCAAAAGTTAATTACTAAAACCAATCTGGGAAGTGTCATTTGCTTTTAGAGATTGTTTGCTCGTGAATCTACAAGCATGAGCCTGTTATTCATGGAAACCTTGAAAGGGATTGATTTTAAACAACTTGTTATTTGGGATAATCTCTCTTTCTCTATAGATATTCTCTAACAAATCCACATATTTTTTCTAAACAGTTTTACAGATGTTGATGTACTAATAAAAATTATTTAATTAAAGGGTACAATTTTGAATAACTTGGTACATCTCAGAGTTTAAATATGCTAAAAAGATTGTAAATTTCCAAGGAGGACATATAATATATAGTTTGTATAACAACGAAAAGACATTTGATCATGGATTCTTGTATTTTTAATTTAATTTCAAAAAGTATATGCACTTACAGTACAAATTCAAACAATGTTGCATAATATAAGAGAAAAAGTAAAATTCTTCCTAAATTATTGCTTGTCTTGTAAACAAACCCTTCTTCCCAGAAATAACTTCAGTTAAAAATGTGGTGTGTTTCCCTTCCAAGTTTTGTTTCTGTTTTAGATACTGACAAAGTGCCCTCGCAAGGGATCTTTTTGCCAGTTCTCCCAGTAGTAGCATAACATAGTACTTGTTTTCCTTTGTACTTGTGGAGTCAGACATCATCAATTGCTTACAGTTTTTGAGGAATCTTATATATAGAAAAACTTCTTTCATATGGCAATTCTAAATTAGTTAATGATTTTTTACAGTGAAACATTATGGTGAACATAAATATCTATCCATAAAGGAATAGTTAATTAAATTATAGATATATTTGTGCTTTGCAGTGATTAAAAAAACATACAGGGGCCGGTGCTGTGGTGCAGCCATTTAAACCGCCACCTGCAGCGCCAGCATCTCATGTGGGCGCCAGTTGGAGACCCAGTTGCTCCACTTCCAATCCAGTTCTCTGCTATGGCCTGGGACAGTAATAGAAGATGGCCCATGTCCTTGGGCCCCTGCACCTGCATTAGAGACCTGGAAGAAGATCCTGGTTCCTGGCTTCATTTCTGCAGAGCTCCTGCCGTTGAGGCCAGTTGGGGAGTGAATCAGCGGATGGAAGACCTCTTTCTCTCTGCCTCTCCTTCTGTCTCTGTGTAACTCTGACTTTCAAATAAAAGAAAAATCTAAAAAAAAAAAATACAAAATTTAAATGTGCAGAGATAAAATGACCTCAAGGAAAAAGATTCCTGTGACCCACTATAAAAGAAAAAAAGCAAAAAGCAAATTATTTTCTCTTAGAAAAATCAGAGCAATGATCTTCAAAACAAATTCATGAATCTCAGTTGCATGCAGTATGCTTACATGCATATTCATTAGTAGACAAAAGCCCAGTGTATATATCTCATATTTTAAAAAGTGAATTCTTTTGTAGAGGAAATCGAATTTATGATTTTTGGATGATTAAGTACACCTTCTATAATTGAACTAATGCAAAAACATCAATATTACATTTAACTGCTCTCCTACTTTTAGTGTCTCTGTTACCAAATAAGTTATATCTAACAGTCTTAACCTTAACACTTCTTGGTCTATAAATTGCTTTTGTTATGATGATTGGAATTATTACAGAAGCCTGAGTAACACTGCCCAACCCTATGGAAATTCAGAATTTGGGGTTCTAATTCATGGATATTCTGCACTAAAGAGAGCATGTATTCACGCTTTGCATTCAATTTTCTACAAAACTCTAAAATTTTTGAAACAAGAAGTTGAAGAATCAAGACTCATGGTTCAAAATATAGGATTATTCAGTAAGTGCATTCACAATTTTGTCATCTCAGTAAAGATTATGGAAAATCCTCATTTCCACTTACATTTTCTTTAAAGCTTGAGACTTTTATTTTCACTTATGTTCACTTAAAAAACTTATTTAATCTTCACAAAAGTACTTTAGAGTTATACATTGAGCAACTGAGTTCTAGAAAATTGTCTTTGTTCACAGCAATGATTGGTAAAGTAAATATTTAAACACAGTTATTTACCTGCTATTTATCTCTTTATCTATTTCATTGAATATTTGTCTATACATCTGTAAAACTGCAGTTCCCACATGCATTGACTGATTCTGTTATCTCCTACTTTTGTCCTTGGAAAATGCTACATCTGACTTTTGTCCATGGAACGTGTAAACATTTTTAATCAATTTTTCAGTCCGTATTTATTGATTTAAAGTAAGAATGATTGGGACTGGCGCTGTGGCACAGCGGGTTAAAGCCCTGGCCTGAAACACCAGTCTCCCATACGGGCACCAGTTCTAAACCTGGCTGGTCCTCTTCCGATCCAGCTCTCTTCTATGGCCTGGGAAAGCAGTGGAAGATAACCCAAGTCCTTGGGCCCCTGCACCCACATGGGAGACCTGGAGGAGGCTCCTGGCTCCTGGCTTTGGATTGGCTCAGCTTCAGCTGTTGCGGCTATCTGGGGAGTGAACCATCGGATGGAAGACCTCTCTCTCTGTCTCTCCCTCTCTCTGTAATTCTGTCTTTCAAATAAATAAAATAAATCTTCAAAAAAAAGAAAAAAGGACTCATTCACTATTTTCACCTGTGGCCTGGCTTCCCCTTTTCAGTATAATGTTTTGGAGATTCTTCCATATTCTTTTTTTTTTTTTTTTTTTTTTTGACAGGCAGTTAGACAGTGAGGGAGAGACACAGAGAAAGGTCTTTCTTCTGTTGGTTCACCACCCCCAAATGGCCACTATGGCTGGCACGCTGCACCGATCCAAGGCCAGGAGCCAGGTGCTTCCTCCTGGTCTCCCATGCGGGTGCAGGGCCCAAGCACTTGGGCCATCCTCCACTGCCTTCCCAGGCTACAGCAGAGAGCTGGACTGGAAGAGGAGCAACTGGGACAGAATCCGGTGCCCCAACCAGGACTAGGACCCGGAGTGCCAGCGCTGCAGGTGGAGGATTAGCCTAGTGAGCTTCGGTGCCGGCCTCATTGATAATCTTTCATGTATTTATAGTTTATTTCTTTTAATTAAATAGGATTCTACTATATGACTATAACGTACTTCGATCTAATACTTCAGATCAGTGCAGCTCTGGCTGTTGTGGCCATCTGGGAAGTGAACCAGCGGATGGAAGACCTCTCTCTGTCTCTACCTCTTTCTGTAGCTCTTTCTTTCAAATAAATAAAATAAATCTTTTTTTTTTTTTTAAGTAAGAATGATTACATAGGGGCCGGTATTATGGCATAGGAGGGTGAAGCTACCACCTGTGACAACAACATCTTGGATGGCCACCCATTCATATACTGACTGCTCCACTTCTTATCCAACTCCCTGTAATCACCTAGGAAAAGAAGAAGATGGTACTAGTTTTTGGTCCTCTGCCACTCACTTAGGAGACCCAGAAGAAGCTCCTGGCTCCTGGCTTTTGCCTGACCCAATCCCAGCCATCTGGGGAGGGAACCAGCAAATGGAAGATCTCTCTCTCTCTCAATGTGTGTCTCTCCCACTATCTCTGTTAGTCTTTCAATTAAATATTTTTTATAAAGAATGATAACACAAAATAAATAAATATATGAAATATTCTATTATCCTTCATCTCTCTCTCTCTCTTTCTTTCTTTCTTTCTTTCTTTCTTTCTTTCTTTCTTTCTTTCTTTCTTTCTTCCTCTCTCTCTTTCTCTTTCTCTTTCTTTCTTTCTTTCTTTCTTTCTTTCTTTCTTTCTCCAAAGAGAAGGGGAGAGAGAGATTCAATTTCAACTCCAAGACTACAAATTCCATGAAATTGAATATGTAAGTTTATTTCTGAATGAGCTTTTGGCAATTGTGAAATTTCCTGTTCCAGTATACACAAAATGTGATTTTTAAAAGTCCAGTTAGAGAAAAAGAAAACTATTAGTTGTTAATAGAAAAGGAAGGAAGACCAAATGACAAAAAATTAAATTTTTACAAAAAGCCTGATAAAGGAAAAGGAAGAAATGGGGATAAGTTTAGGTCTTAGAAGATCTCTCTGGGTCCAACTTTTGTGAGAAAGAAGAGAGCTGAGCCAAAGTGTGGGAAATTATGGAGGAAATCTGGGAAAGTTTGAGGGAATCAAGTTTCCCTGTCTTACTATCCAGTAACAAAACCCAAAGATAGTGAATCTTTTGTCTTCATCACTAAGTATTAATCTGCAAGAAATGCAAACATTTATGTGGACCTCTTGGAAAAGTGTAGGACATTCATGAAAACCTCCAATGAGTAAAGGGTAATACAGCACTCTACTGTCCTTGAAAGATATAAAAAAGTGTTGACATTTTCTTATTTCTTTATACATTTAAATTTCTTTTTTTTTTACTATGTTGTTTTATTGTTTTGCTTTTAGGAAGACAGATATATTTATAAAGTCTTTCCATAGGTTAAACATACATATTGCCTCTCTTAATCCTATTTTCCCCAGAAGATTTTAAGTTCTTTAATGTCAAATTGCCCTGCCATGGTGGCTGTCAGAAATATGACCCCTAGAGTTGGGGAGAGCCTTTTTCAAATCTAGTTCAAGTGGTATCTTATGAGGAAATAGAGGAAAAATAAGACTGGAAAAATAGGCTGGAGCAAGTCTATGTGCCAATTGTATCTTCTTACCCTTTAACATATAATTAGACCTGGCAGGCATATGGCAAATGCTTTTTCAGTGTACTCTGCACACAATGCTCAAAACCACTTCCAAATGGTGTTTTCTGGTCCCTCCTTTTTGGCCCCTCAGTGGTCTGTGTACTTTTGAGTGTGCTGTGTAATTCTGACCCCTAGTGGCTGCAAAGGCTACACCTAAGACACATTTTAATAAATATTCCATGAGGTGCTATACTGGTTGCTAACCTGTTTAATTTTTATTTCACATAAAAATCTGATATGAAGCCAAATATCCCCAAATGTTTCATGATTTAGTGTATCTCATACTCCATCTATCATGCAATTGACGATCATGACTTCAAAAGCTGCTTTTACTCCAAGTTGACAACAAATGGGATGCAAGGCTTAGTGCAAAGGAGAATGGTAGGAATTTTATACCCAATCAAAAGGCCAAATCTGTCTGTAAGAGGCTTGCAACAAAAATAACATTATGATTCCAAAATTCTCACTTATGTCAAGTATGTAAATATATTTCTCAATATTATGCAATTTGAGTTCAAAGACTATTATTTTCCCTGGATTTATACCTGATGGTTGCATTTTATACCTTGAAGCCTTCTCTGAAAGCCTAAATATTGTGCATGGGATGTTTTAATATCTATAATCAAGTAAGTATCTATTAACACCTTTATGTAGCTAATTGGGTAGATAAAAATAATTGAGTTAGAGACCCAAGAAATGCACACAGAACTGGGTCATTTTGAAAGCAGGGTATTCACAAAGGTTTACTCTGGAGCATGAGCCTTAATAGAATGACTAACATTTAGAGATTATAGATGTCAAGTGCATTTTCACAAATACATAAAAATGTTAATTTCAAAATTTCTTGTGAGAAAAGCAAGGATTTTCACTCCATTTTGTAGTTATGTAAAGTAAAGCATGGGCAGGCTACTGGTCTTATCTAAAGTTAATGCTTATGGTAGAGCTTAAAATTAAGTGCATGTTTCCTAATTATAAACCTGATATCTTTCTCTTCATTACACATTTATGTGGGACCCTTCCACAGGGTCCTTGTTGCATTCCTTATTCTAAAAGAGTGTAGGTCAGTTGGGAGAGTAGGAGAAGCAGCCAAAAGCTGAAAAGGGAAGTGAGGAAATCTGAGATGAACTGAATTATTTCATCATTTTTCTAATAGTTAGAAAGCCAATTGGATTGGCTAGAACTCAAAAGAAACACGGAATTTTCTGAAGAGTTGAAACTGAGTTACTAGTTAATATTGTATGGGTCAATGAATGCAATTTTAGTCTCTGGATTTTTTTTAAAGATGACACTGCCAATAATCACCAGTTATCCTGTTTCCAAAGTTAGTGTTTTTAAAATCTCTGTACGTCAATTTTGCACACAGAGCAATTGAGCTGCCCTACATTTCCCTCTAATGACAGACATCCTTTTTTCCCATTGGGGTTTTATCAAAACCAATAAATCATTTAATGCTTCACTGTTTTAGGCATTGTGTTAGATGATATAAATTATGATAAAATTAATAACTGCTTTTACTGAGCACTTATATCTGTTTTAAATAAGTTATGACACGTAACCTTGTGGTAAACCTGTGAGAAAAGTATAACTATTCCCCTTTCCATAAATGGAAAGCCTGAGACTTGGAAATATCAATGAAATTGTCCAAGGTATTAAGCTTATATATGTATTGGTTAACTTTCATATAATTGCTCTTAACTTCAAAGGCAAAGACATGAATAAGACTATAATTTCCTGCCTTTTAGGGCACATATCTGAAGTACCAACTAACCCATGTACCATTGCAAGACATGGAGAAACAAAATGGATGCAAAATAAAAATAAAGAAGGTCCAAGCAGGGTAAAGTTGACCTGGCCTTCACTATTTAATAAAATTGGAGCATCAAAATCAAATTAGGGGCAGGCAGTTGACTTGGCACTTAAGACACTGCTTGGGACACCTGTATCCTATATCGCAATACCTATATTCAGTCCCAGTTTCATTCTTTTTCTTTCTCCCTTCCTCTCTTCCTCTCATCCTTCAAAAAGATTTACTTGGGGTCCACGTTGTGACATAATGGGTTAAGCTGCTGCTGGTATCCCATATGAGCACTGGTAAATCCTGGTTGCTGCACTTCTAATCCAGTCCCCTGCTAATGCACCTGGGAAAGCAACAGAATATGGCCCAAGTTCTTGGCTCCCTGCCGTCCATGTGGGAGACCCAGAGGAGTTTCAGGTTCTTGGCTTTGATCTAGCTCATTCCTGGCTGTTGCAATCATTTGGGGAATGAACCAAAGCCTGTAGCCCAGAGCTCCATCTGGATCTCCTACATGGTGGCTGGGGCCCAAGTGTATGAGCTAGTGTCTGCTACCTCCAAGGATGTACATTTGCAGAAAACTGGAATCAAAAGTGTAGTTGGGACTCAAACCCAGCACTCTGATATAGAGTGTGTGGATCCCTAGCAAGTCTTAACCACTGTGCCAAATGCCTGCTCCAGAATATTTATGTTTTAAAAGTAGTCAGGGTATTTTTGGAGTTCAGTGAGTGGATCTGGGTTCCTATTTTGGCCACTGATAATAATTTTAGCTAGTCTTTGCTGAACTTCTTTTTTATGCAGCCAGCTGTACTCACCGTATGGTATGTAAATAAAAGTTGTATATTAACTTATTACTACCTGTTTCTGAAGGTCAGGAACTTTGTCTTGCAAATTTTTGTCCCTTCAGTGCCAAAAATGTTACAAAGAAGGCATTGCCTAAATAGTTCTCTAATACACAAATGACTCAAAGTTCGAACTCCAGAATAAAAAGCCTCTCCTGTTATTGCCTGGTTATCTTGTCCAAAATGATAGCAATTATCATTCCAACTGAGAATAGATATGTTGTGTGTCCCTGTGACCCACAGTTGTACCTGTATTAACTCAGCAATAAAGTAAAAATGAAATAAAATGCTATGTGAAGACTATACATATCATATCGAACCCTTTCTTCATTTGCATTTTGCAGATACTCTGACATTACCTACCCAAGCTTTTGTGCTGTCAGCATGAAGTTGGAAATCCACCAACTCATCAAGATGAAGTTCTTCGTGAAACTAATGTTCAGCATCACAAATAGAAATGCAGTAAGAAGCTTAGAATAAAAGCGATATGCTAATTCCACAATCTGAAAATCAGAATTCTTAGTAAATTGGAATAATCCTAGTTAACTCCATGCCTATATCTTCCTTTTTTTTTATCATGGATAAAGGCAAAGTCAAACTAGGGATATAGGGGAAATTTCAGATGAAGGTGAACATAGGAATTTCTCTTTCTTCAAAGAGGAGTCCCACTTAAATTTATAATTGGGGTACAATATGTATTTTCTCAAATGCTTTGAATTTTCATCCACTGTATTCTGAATATGATGGATAATGTAACTTTGAAATCTCTGACATACATGAAACACGGATTAAAGGTTTTTGGATGGCATATTTAGAGATAAAAGATAAATTTATTGTATTGCAACACATGTGAAATTACATACTTTCATAATTAGCATTTTCATAAATTTTTTGAAGACTTCTTATGTGTATGAATTTATTTATTTGTTTGTTTGTTTGTTTGTTTTACTGGGCCTGGCATTGGAACGTAGTGGCCAAATGGGCGCTGGCTTGAGTCCTAGCTTCTCCACTTCTGATCCAGCTCTCTGCTCATGTGTCTAGGAAGGCAGCCAGAGATGACCCAAGTGCTTGGACCCTGGTAACTTTGTGCACAACCCATATGGCAGTTGCAGCCATTTGTAGAGTGAACCAGTGGATCGAAGAAGATCAAACTCTGCCTCTCTCTCTCTCTCTCTCTCTCTGTGTGTGTGTATTTGAAAGGCAGAGTTACAGACAAAGAGAGGGAAGGACATAATTTGATCTATTATCATGTTTTCTCCTTTGTCTTTCTTATATATTTTTGAGCTTCTTGTGTGACTATTACAATGAATATCATATTTCTTCCTACTTCCCACTAGCATACTTTTTCTTTCTTTTACTGACTTATTCAGTTATGGAGAGAGAGGGGAGACACCCCTCCATGCACACAGATACATACACACAGAGTGAGAGCAAGATCAAGAGCAAGAGAGAGAGAGAGTGAGAGAGACTGAGGGTGTTCTATCTGCTGGTTCACTCCCTCAATGGCTGCAATGGCTGGAGCTGGGCAGGTTGGAAACCAAGAGCTTCTTCCTGGTCTTCCAAATGGTTGCAGAGGCCCAAGTACTTGGACTATCCTCCACTGCTTTCCCAGGCACATCAGCAGGGAACTGTATCAGAAGTGGAGCAGCTGGGACTTGAATCGACGTCCATATAGAATCCCGGAGTTGCACACGGCGATTTACCTGCTGCTTCATGGCACCAGCGTCACAGTTAACATTCTTAATATAACATTTTAAATGAAGTACAAATAAATATAGACTTATTAACAATTATATATGACGATCTGTGCTACCTTAAATACATGCATACACACACACACACACACACAGACATTATAAAAATCACAATGAAAACTCCTGAAACAATTCAGCTTCAAGCAAGCCAAATTGTTTATGATCCATTGAGTAGTCAGTCATCTCTAGGTAGAATTGTTCACTCCCATTTCTCCATTTTTCAATCAACTTTCCAACTGTTGCCAATCCACCAATGTTACACTCTTTGCCAACAACGCTCTCGATTTTATTAAATCTAGTATATGTGTTTCAAACATTACTTTATGCAATCTTTAGTGGCATTCAATTTTCTTTAAGATTATTGAATGTCCTCTCTATTCTATAAATGTGTGGTCCTTGGCCTTGATAATACATTATGAAAAAGGCAAACTTATTCTCCTTAAAATAGTTTATCAGCCAGGAATAATAACCTAATTATTTATTTTATAGCTGACCCACAGCTAGCCAGGAACCTCCCGCCCCCATATGCGCATTCTTCCCCCCCATGTCATGTCCTACCCCTCCCTCCGGCTCCCCACCGCCATTGCTGAAAGCCATGTAGCCACGTGGCCCAACCACCAGTGTCAAGAGAAAGCCCCAGAGGCCTAAAGAGTTAAACGTCCTGTAAAATCCTACAGATGCTTTCAAAATGCTATGTAAAGTAAGCAAGTGCCTCTTGTTGAGTTTATAATAAGTTTATAATTTTAAATGTGGCAACTTAAAATCTTTTGTCATCCACAGTTTTATATATCAGATTTGCTGCTCATAAAACTAAAGTGTTTTTGGTTCTGTGCTTAGCTGTCCTCCTATGGGTTCTGATGAACTTTTTCCAGCCATATCTATTGTATTCAGTATTTTGGATGGCTCTGTAAATAGATGAAGCCAACAATGTATTACAGGTACCAACTGAGAGAAAGTATGGTTAGCTGAGTTTACTAAGAGCAGAAAGTAATTTGAATCAATTGGTAAACTAAAAAACAGTTAAAGAGTATAAAAAGCTAGTATTGAAACTGCTATATTGTTCTATTATGTTATGTTATATGTGTATGCATATTGTATGTCTACATGGGAAAATTTATTAAGAGTTTCATTTTAATTGGCTTATATATAAGATTACCCATAAATTTAAACTGCTAAAATTATTCAAAAATACATTTTGATTCATATGACCTGAATCTCCTTATCAGATGTTTTAAATTTGTTGGTAGAAAGAAACTAAAAACATTTTATATGCTTGTACTTCAATTTGCTGGTTATGTATTCTTAAAATTTATAGAAGGCATTGTTTTCCTAAGTTGTTATATAATGATTGAAACTGCTTTCTAAGTTTTCATTTGATATTGCTATTGTCAGTAAGTGATCTGGGACTGGCACCCCCATTTCTCTATTCTAAGTCCAACTTGTTCTCTCATTTCTCTATTCTCTTTGAGATAGGAAACTAATTCTATTCTGAAGGACTCTCCAAGGTGCAGAATTTGATTTTTAGATCTTATAAAATGGATAGCTAACATTTTCTGTAATAGCATAGCCAAAATGAAAGCTTCAATTATGATTCTACAGCTATATTTATCTCACCATCAGCACAGTAAACAGGATTTCTAGTTTAGGCCACTGAAGATTAGAGATGGGACTTAAGCACTCCCTTGACTTGCATCCTCTGGTCTGCTTTAACAAAAACCAGGAGGAAGAGAAAGCTAGGCATCAGAAGCAATGTAAAGATAGGTGGCAGGCCTATTAATGGCTGTTCTGTACAGTGATCTCCCCTCAAGGAGACCCAAAAGGCCAGTCCACTGCAGTGGCTTTCAATGTGGTAAGCCTGGGCTTCAGCAGAAGTCAGCTTATGAAGAGCCCTGGCAGCTCTGCCAGCCAAGAGTTGGATCACTGGAAATGGAACTTCCCTGGAGTCGAAGGACTTCAGGTCAGAGCCACAGATCTTATTGGCTCTAAGCTGAAAAGCCCTTCACTCAGCCCAGCTTCCAAAGTGACCACCGTAGCTGAGGGGATGGCCAAGTAGGGTCAGCGACATTGCAGGCAGAATTGTAAATTTCCTGTTAGAGTTGCCACCTGCCTTTACCTGGCCAACTCTCCTCCCAGGCCAGCTAGGTAATGGAAGTCAACAGGGTGCCTTCCCCAAGGAGTTTCACACCTCCCTTAGGATGTACCCTATGTGAAGAGATAGATAGGTCTGGGCCTTTTAACTTACAAGGCCTAAAGCCCAGCAGATTATTTTCAAGCCCCTTCTGTCAGTTTCTATTTGTCTCTCAATTGGAGAACTTTTTTGTGGCTTAGACAGCACCTTTCTTAGGTCCTCTAATAATGACTCTGTCCTTTGTTCTAGACCCTGTCTAGTCCACTTGGGCCTCATTCCTTTGTAATCATAGCCTCTACTCCAACATCAATGACTCTACCCCCAACCTGTGTGTATTCATGGTCCTCTCCTCCACTTATCCACTTAATGCTGTATGATTATTCAGAATTTATCTACAGACAAACCCCTCTCCCTGCAAAAGTTGAGTGGTCTTTCTCCCAGTCTTGGCTGGGATCAGCTTTAAGCCACATCCATCAAACAATCCTCATAAGGGTACAGAGACCCCCCCCCCCATTTCCTCTACTCTATGACATTCTTTCATTACCTGGTTAATGCCACTCTTATGATCATTGGTTGCTATTCTCACCCTGACTTATATACTATAGCATCTGTTTAAGTGTTTACAGCAGGTGATAATGGAAGTAACCAAGGCCTTCAGCAACCAGGCGGTCAACCAAATGCTGCTACAGGGATATATTTGGCTCCCCACCCAGGAGACAGCAGCTTGAGATATCACCCCATGCCAGAGAAGAGTACCTTATTGTCACCAATCAGCAAGAAGTAGCCAGAGAGACATCATTGCCCTCTTTGTTATCATCAAAAGGTCGGGATGGTAGCTTTGGGATCTGCAAGGAGGGAAGACCTATACTTCCAGGAATGGAGAGTCCCTACCTGTACTTCTGGGGATGAAAAGTCCTTTTTGAGGTCCCCATGGGTGCCTAAAAGTCAACCAATGAGGATCAGACCTGTCTCAACCTTTAACCCCCATGCCCTGTATCTATAAAAGGAGCCCTCCCAACCTCTGATACATGACTTCCTCACCCCTGCTCTTGGGAATGGGGAACCTCACCCGGGAGCAGAATCCCAATAAAAGCTTGTGAATTAATTGAAAAAAAAAAAAAAAGAAGTGATTATTCCCATGAGGTCATATGTCGCTCCCTGTCTTTGTGGAGGAACGACACAGGACCCTGCGCTGTTCTTTTGTCTGCTCGGCCCTCCCCGGGTTTGCTGCTGGTTCTTCCCGGGTTGGCTACCGTCCCTTCCACCTCCGTGGAAGGGCGTTTCCCCCTAGCCACTTTCCCCACTTCCGCGAGGGAGCGGCACTCCGCCGGCCGGCTCTCTCGGGGGCTGCACAGGTGTTCCTTCAGATAGATGTTCCTGGTGCATGTTGTCTCTCTCCTCCTTTATAGTCCTCTTCCACCAATCCCAACTTGGCTGCCCACACGCTGAGTACGCTGCTCTCCTCCAATCAGGAGCAGGTCCTACAGTTTATTGGTTGAACTGGAGGCAGCTGTGTAGAAGCTGTTTCTCCCTTCTCAGCGCCATATTGTGGGAGAGCAGATGCATAGAATAAGTCTTAATTCCAGTAACTTAGTCTAGTCCGGGTTGCTCCCCACAGTCATACATAAAAGATGGATCTAAACTCTATGCAATCTGCCGGGTGTTAGCCTACTTCAAGATTAGAGAAAAACATTTCATTAGTAGTTGGAAGATACTGAAAGTCCAGGCTGGCTTTATACTTTTATAAGATGATAGCTTATTGAATGGCTTCATTTAAGGTACAGTCCACTGGGGCAGAGTGAGTAGGGAGAACTAGTAAACTGTGATTTTACAGTCCTAATATAGCAAACATATTTGTATTCATTGCAGTGGACATTGGAGTCTATTGAGAAAAGGGATATAAAATTGGAAAAGATAAAGCAAAAGGACAAAGCCAAAAAATCCTTCTATTGCCTCAGGCAGTGGGCAAAGGAGAAGAGTGATAAACACATGCATTTCTCTTTAGTGAGTTGGATGCTGGGAGTGTTTCTGTTTCATTGTTCTTTAACTAGATGTATTTCCTTGAAAATCAAACCAAGTTCATATTGTTGCCAAAAATGCCATCTTAATTGATTACTTATTTGTTCTTTCTCTTCAGAAGGCATTTGGTTTTTGTTCACAGGGGAGTTTACCCCATTCTTTTCAACTTTGCATACTTATTATTTTTTCCAAATGATGATTTAAACAATTGTCAGGAAAAAAAAAGTCAACAACCCCTCTGTGAGTTAATTTGTGACATTGAAATAAAGTCAAAGTCTCACCAAAACCAAGTCCAATTATGTATAAAAGTAAGAGAAATAGTACCTTAACATATGAGATTGAGCAATCAGTGCTGTCTCCCAGGGTTTGCATTAGCAGGAAACTAGATCAGAAGCAGAGTGGCCAGGACTTTAACTGGCAATCTGATATGGGATGACAGTGTGGCAAGTGACAGCTTAACCCACTGTGCCACAACAGCCTTAGTCAGCCTTTTATTGGGGTGCTTTGAATTGAGACAAAGTATTACTAACTTGGAAGGCAGTCTGTCTACCTAGGACCAGTGACTGTTCTTTCTATAAGTGCCTTGGGAATGACTGTTTAAGTCACTGCTGCTGATCCCACAGCACACTTGGCACCAAGTTCTTACAGGTAACAGGACAGGAAATGTTGATGAGTACTGGGCTCAAGTTGGAGCAGAGAGGTGAATAAAAAGAAACCCTATTAGGGGAGCGGGGAAAAATAAAAGCTTCAGCCATTTAAAGTATACAGGCATCAATTCTAAAAGTTTAGGTACAGAATTTATTGTATCTTTTGCAACTTTAGTTAAAAAGTTAATCTTGGAGAAATTGAGAGTACTGTGTTTTTTTTTAAACTTTTATTTAATGAATATAAATTTCCAAAGTACAGAATATGGATTACAATGGCTTCCCCCCCATAACGTCCCTCCCACCCACAACCCTCCCCTTTCCCACTCCCTCTCCCCTTCCATTCACATCAAGATTCATTTTCGTTTCTCTTTATATACAGAAGATCAGTTTAGCATACATTAAGTAAAGATTTCAACAGTTTGCTCCCACACAGAAACATAAAGTGAACAATACTGTTTGAGTACTAGTTATAGCATTAAATCTCAAGGTACAGCACACTAAGGACAAAGATCCTACATGAGGAGTAAGTGCACAGTGACTCCTGTTGTTGACACTCTTGTTTATGGCATCAGTAATCACCCTAGGCTCTTGCATGAGCTGCCAAGGCTATGGAAGCCCCCTGAGTTCACTGACTCTGATAATTTTTAGACAAGGCCATGGTCAAAGTGGAAGTTCCTTCCTCCCTTCAGAGAAAGGAACCTCCTTCTTTGATGACCCGTTCTTTCCACTGGGATCTCACTCGCGGAGATCTTTCATTTAGGTTTTTTTTTTTTTTTTTTTTTTTTTTTCCAGAGTGTCTTGGCTTTCCATGCCTGAAATAGAGAGTACTGTGGTTTTTGGAGTCTGAGGAGACAAGGGGAGAGGGAGAGAGAGAAAAACATGGACTAATGGGTTTGGTGTTTGGCTTGGCTTTTGGGACACTGCTAGGGACACCCACATTCCATATCAGACTGCCTGAATTTGAATTCTGGTTCCACTCTTGATTCCAGTTTTCTGCTAATGTGCTCCAGGCAGGCAGCAAATGATGATTCAAGTAATTGAATCCCTGCCACCCAGGTGGGACACCCAGGATTAGGTTCCTGGTCCACAGTTTTGGAATGGTCCAGCTCTGGTTGTTGTGGACATTTGGGGAATAAATGAGAAGGAAGGCCTCTGTTACTCTTTCTTTCTTTGTTTCTCTGCCTTTCAAATACATCAAATAAAAAAATAAATAATTTTCAATGGGTACTAATTTATAGTTAAATGGGATAAAAAAAGTCTGATATTCTATTGCATAGTTGAGTGACTATAGATAATGACAATATACTATATATTTCAAAAAGCTAAAATAATGGATTTGAATATTTCTACCACAGAGAATGATAAGTTTTTGAGGAAATAGATGTTTTGACCTTTATTTTAAGGTTACATTATGTATATGTGTATATATTGATATCTCATATGCTAATAGCCCTAAATATAGAAAATTTTTATGTGACAATCTAAAAAAACTTAAGCTAGCTACTGATACAATATGAATATATATATATATATCTGTGTTAAGTAAAAATTTAGAAATGAAGAAATGATGGGTGAAAACAAATATTCATGTTTGTATTATTTATAAGTAAATAAATGCTGAAATAATAGAAATATTAATATAAACTTAATTATATATTATAAAAAGATAATTTATTTAATTATTTTGGAAAAATGACATTTATAACTATTAAAAATATCACAAACCTCAAGACAAAACATATTGTACCTCTGTGTGTGTGTGTGTGTGTGTGTAACCTGGAAGGAAGACCAAATGTTTATTTTTAGTTGTCTCAGTATATTGGGTGTGAGAGTATGATTATTAATTTTTATTTTTATAGTTAATTTTTTATAATTTATGATTTTCAGATTTAAGCTTTTTATGCATCTCAATTATTTCCGTGAAAACAAGTCACATTCTTGGCAAGTGACTCACTTCTCTCAGAGTGTCTTGTCTTACAACTTTCTAATAATACTCAAATTATTTGTATGTGCGTTTGTGCTCTTTTTTAAAATTTATTTTTTAAGGAATACAAATTTCATAAGTACAACTTTAAGAATACAGTTATTCTTCCCACCATAGCCATCCTCCCACCTCTCTTTCTTCACCCTCTTCCCTTTCCAGAACCATTCTCCATAAAGATTCATTTTCAATTAACTTTGTACACAGAAGACCAACTCTATACTAAGTAAAGATTTCAAAAATTTGCACACACACAAACTTTTTGAGAAAAAGTTTTATAATTAACTCTCATAATACAACTCATTGAGGAAAGAGGTCTTGCATGAAGAGTAAGTACACTGTAACTCCTATTGCTAATTTAACAATTAACACTCTTATGTATGACGTCAGTGACCAAGAGACTTTGGTCGCTTGACATGAGATGCCTAGGCTATGAAAGCCCTTTGAATCCACAAACTGTCAGTATTTAGACAAGGCCATAAGCAAAGTGGAAGTTCTCTCCTCCCTTTAGAGAAAGGTACATCTTTCTTTGATGGCCACCTCTTTCCACTGGGGTCTCACAGAGATCCTTCATGCAGAACATTTTCCACGCTGTCTTGGCTTTCCATGTATTCAATGCTCTCACAGGCTTTTCAGCCAGAATAGGAAGCCTTAAGGGTGTTACTTAACTCTGAGATCAGAGTGTTACTTAAAGTGGTTGCATTCTGTAAGTCTGCTGTGTCTACTTCTCTCATGCTGGAACAGTCTATCCTTTTTAATTCTAAAAATTATTATTACCAGACACTTAATCCTATTTATATGTTCATTTTAACACTTAATATGATCACTTTAACAATTAAGATGGCATTATTACCATCAAGCTTAATGGAATCTGGAGTCCCATGACAATTTTTTAAACTGGACTCTTAGAAGTAAGTCCGTAGGAATGAATGTGTCCCAAAGATCACACAAAGGATCTGTGCAGTCTTCAGTGTAAGCTAAGATTCCCCAGCAATGTCCCTCACCAGGTAACCAGGGATCTCTTAGCTTGAGGAGACTCCCATAGTGACTGCACAAAGTCCCAGCCACACCCTGAATCCTCCCACACAGCCTCATTTTTTCACAGTCCTGGCACACAAGCCTCCCACAGTCATGGGCACCCAGCCCCATGTCTGTTCTCCCACCAGACTCAGGAATCTCCACTTGGCTGATTGCTGGGCTTGGACACAAGCTGCCGCAGTTGTTATGTATGTCCAAAATTGCTTCTGCTTTATCAATTTGTTACAGGATGCTGTTGTAATGTGATCATGGAGGGAGACATGTGTCCCTACTTTTTTTCTCCTTTAGTTTGGCAGGTACACTATCCCCCATGGGGCTTCACGCTGGGTTCCCTCTAGGCTCTTCCCACAGCTTTATCACCAGTGGCTTGGGCTGCTGTGATCTGCTCTCACCTCACTTTCCAAAGCTGGTGCATAGGCTCTCAGCTGCTTCAGTCCTATATGGAGGTAACCACACCCTTCATATAGGTCCACCATGTCCCTCTAATTTGTACAGAATTTCCTCTGCTATTTTCTTCTGAACTCTTCCCTGAGACTGCATTCTCTCCAATTTTTTTTTAAACTATCTTCTCCCAGACTAGAGCAGTAAACTTCTTCCCTACTCTGCCATCTTGGAATTCTCTTCCATGTGTGCTCATATGACCTTTAGAAAGGATTAAATATAAATTCATCCTTTAATTTTGAAAGTTTAACAGAGCACAGTACATAGCAAAAATATATTTCTTTTTTATGTTTAGTTATTCTCATCTACTTGAAATGCAAAGCAACAGATAGAGATATAAATAGATTTTTTCCATCTCTGGTTCAATATCCAACTGCCCTCACCAATCAGGGCTGGGCTAGGCTGAAGCCAGGAGCCAGAAACTATACCAGGTCTTCCATATCGGTGAATCTGAAGACCAACCATTTAAGCCATCATTTGCTGTATCCCAGGACACATTAGCAGGAATCTGGAGCAGAAGCAGAGTAGTGGGGACTCAAACTAAGAACTCTAACATGAGTTGGGGGTATCGGAAGTAGCATACAAACATGCTACACCATAAGGCCTACCCCAAAGCTTGTTTCTTTAATTGACCTAAAGTAAATGAACACAGATGATTTTGACATTAAGAAGAGGTAATTATAATTTTGTAGATATGAAATTATTCATAAAATCAATTCAATGTGCAAGTTCTGTGAAACTAAAATTATAAAGAAGGAACATAATGGACACATGGACAACATATAGAAAAAATAATTTGTGGAAGTCATATTGCAAGCCTAAATATGTAATCAGAGAAGTCATCAAATGTAATCACTCTCATTCCAAATGAGATAAATTTAAAATCTAAATAGCCCCTGTGTAAAGTCCAGTAAGAAGAACAAGGGACAGCTTAGTACTGTGCGATGGTCCCAAACAAAGACTGGGATCTTCCACATTTCTCTGTTTCTTTCTATCATCTGTCTGTATCTAGGTTTTTTTTGTTTGTTTGTTTGTTTCTCCATACATGTCCATTTTTTGCCCCCAAGTTGGCTTTCTCTACTATCCAGAAATATTAGCTATCAGTTGTTTTGATGTGTTTAGTCTAAGTTTAAAGACAGAAGCATAGTGAAAACCAGCGAGGGACAGCTATCAATTCTGTGCATAAATTCTCCATATTCTTGCTGGTGACTAGAACTTGTGTAAATGATATGGATGAAAACAGTAAAACTAAACATACAACAATGAACTAAGATGCTTTGTGCTGCCCACTGAAGGAGTAGAGCTTATAATGGGAGGAGTCAATTTTCAAATGTTATTCTGCATTCAACATTCAATTCTATACAGAGGATTATGATATACTGCAGAATAAATTGCAAAGTACTCTGTTTTCAAAGAAACTGGAAAATGTAGCCTATTCTTCTAAAATACAATTTATGAAGACTAACCCTGAGATATTACAGATGTTGGAAGGAGCAGAAACAGATATTTAAAAAATATTCATTTATTTTATTTGAGAGGTAGAGTTACAGACAGAGCGAGGGAGAGACAGAGAGCGAGGGATCTTCCATCTGCTTGTTCACTCTCCAAATGGCTGTACCAATTGGAGTTGAGTATTTCCATAGCCAGGAGCCAGGAGTTTCTTCCAGGTCTCCCACATGGGTACAGGAGCCATCTTCACTGCTTTCCAAGGTCATAGCATAGAGCTAGATTGGAAGTAGAGCAAACAGGACTGAAACTTCTGCCCACTGGAGCCCATATGGGATGCTGGAGCCACGGGTGGAGGAGCTTAGCCCATAATGCCATAGTGCCAGCCCCAAAGAAACAGATTTTAAAGCAACCAAATTCACTTGTTTAATTACACAAAGGAAAATATGTGTTTGCTATTTTAAAAAGATAAGGAATATCAGAAATAAAAGACTCTAAAAGGAACGAATGGAAATTGTGATTGAAAAATATAATATATGAAACTCAAAATATACTAGATTGGCTTAATAGCACAATGGATATTACTGAAGATAGATTGTGAACTTGAAATAAATTAACACAAATGATTCAATAGGAAGAATAGAGAGAAAAAAATAATATTGAAAAATACAAAGATTTGCAAGGATCTTTCAGATGATATAAAAATATCTTGGGGCTGGTGCTGTAGCATAGTGGATAAAGTCACTGCCTGCAGTGCTGGCATCCCATATGGGTGCCACTATAAGACCCAGTTGCTCCACTTCCAATCCAGCTCTCTGCTATGGTCTGGGAAAGCAGTAGAAGATGGCTCAAGCCCTTGGGCCTTTGCATCCCCATGGGATATCTGGAGGAAGCTCCTGGCTCCTGGCTTCAGATCAGAGCAACTCTGGCCATTGCAGCCAATTGGAGAGTGAACCATAGAATGGAAGACCTCTCTCTCTCTCTCCCTCACTCTCTTTCTCTCTCTTCCTCTCCTCTCTCTGTGTAACTCTGACTTTCAAAGTAAATAAATAAACCTTTTTAAAAAGTCTTAAAACATCTATTTAGATGCACACGTGGGGATATAAAGAAGAAAGAATAGAAAAGCATTTGAAGGAATGATGGCCAAAAATCTCCCAAATTTTGTCATGGACATACATTTATAGATTTGAGAAGGTCAGCAACCTTAAGCAGTTGAAAAAAATACAAGATACCAGTCTTGGAAAATCATAATCAAGCTATTTGAAATGCAAAATATTTTAAAATATGGAAAGTAGACAAAAAGAGAATAAAATACTATGTACTGGAGCTCATCAATTTGAGTCCACTTAACTCATATATAAAAATTTGTATGTAAAAGATAATAAATAACATTAAAGTTCTGAGAGAAATTTGAACACAAAACCTATCAACTTAGAATTCTATGTTCAGAAAAAGTGTCCTTAGTAAATGAAGAATATGAAATAAAATATTAGATAAATAATACAAAAAAATTGTTGACATCAGATCTCTTTAGTCTAAAAGGATAAGATACAAATGACAACTTGAGGGCAGCGCAAGAGTGCTAGTTCAAGTCCTAGATGCTCTACTTCTGATCTATCCTCCTGTTAATTGTTCATGGGAAAGCAGTGGAAGGTGGCCCAAGTCCTTGGGCCTCTACACCCATGTAGGAGATGTGAAAGAAGGTCCTAGCTCCTGGCTTTGCAGTGGAACAGCTCTAGCTGTTGTGGCCATATGAAGAGTGAACCAGTGGATGAAAGATCTTGCTTTCTCTATCTCTTTCTCTCTCTCTAACTCTGCCTTCCAAATAAAATAAGTAAAAATTAATCTCTGGAAAGAATGAAGAACACGATAACTTTTAGTCTTTTGAATAAATATGCAAGACTATGTAGTATTCCACTAAGTTATTTTTCTTTTCTTTTTTTTTTCTTTTGTACAGGCAGAGTGGACAGTGAGAGAGAGAGACAGAGAGAAAGGTCTTCCTTTGCCGTTGGTTCACCCTCCAATGGCCGCCGCGGCCAGCATGCTGTGGCCTGCGCACCGCGCTGATCCAAAGGCAGGAGCCAGGTGCTTCTCCTGGTCTCCCATGCGGTTGCAGGGGCCAAGGACTTGAGCCATCCTCCACTGCACTCCCGGGCCACAGCAGAGAGCTGGCCTGGCGCCCTGACCAGGACTAGAACCTGGTGTGCCGGCGCCGCTAGGCGGAGGATTAGCCTATTGAGCCACGGTGCCGGCTTCCACTAAGTTATTTTTCAATATGTATGATTCTCCAAAGTAAACCTTATAACATGCTATCAATTTATATTTATGTAGGTATAATCTTACATAGTATGGATTATATTGTACATTGTATAGATATTGATGGTTTTGGTGGGGAATAAAGTGACTCATGTAATTGCAAGACTTATGCATTTCACATGAATTGATACAATGATAATTCTAAGCAGATATTCAAAAATTAAGTTAGTATATATTATAATTCTTAGAGTAATCAATAAAGATGCTGCAGAGGTATTACTTTAAAATGAAAAGAGAAGGAATACTACTAGAATGCTCATTGGCTGTTTGGAAGACTGTAAAGATTAAAACTTTGAGTTATGAGACCACAAAAACAAGCATGGCAGCACTGTTCTTAAAGAGTTTGCCATTGGTCACTAAAGGGCTTACTTAAGGAGGCATAAGAGAATAAATTTTTTACCCTAAATCTGATGATCTTTGATTGCAGTGTTATAGTTTTAGGTCTATTTGTAATCCATGCCATTATCAATTTTGATAGAATAAATTATACCTAATTATGAGGTCAGGATCTTTATTTGCATAACTTCCTTATTTGCACATCTCAATGCACATCATGGTGACATGATCATTAGGGCTAACAAAAAGACATTGATATAATAAAGGTATCTCTAATAATTTATAATTTATACACATTTCATGAATGATTACTCAATTCAAAAACAATACAAAGTCTTCCAAGACAACTATAAAAATCAATCTAATACAACTCATTAAAAACATAGATCAATGGAATCCTAAAAATAAAATCTTCAATTAAGCTACACAGGAAGGAGACCACAGAAATATCCAATTCCCAAATCAGACTTAAAACTCTTCTCATATTGGAAGAATACACAAAGGGTTAGACAATAATTACCATTATGATAATTGAAAAACTATGATTTTGTAGATCTCTGACACCCCCTCCAAAGGCTTACATCTGATGAAGACACAGGCTACATGTATGTTGACAATTTTTCAATCACTCTCCTATTCCAAAATACCAATCTTTTCTCTGAAAAATAAACTCTGAATCTAAGGGGTTACTTCACTCATATTGATTTAATTAGTACCAAATACTGATTGGTGCTTGACATTACATAATAGTTCAAGAGTGAAAAGATTGTCATGAATGAATTAGCATTAAATGCTCTGACATTTAAACTAGCTTTGCTTGTTTTGTGAACTTAGTTAACTAAACAAAGTTGCTTATGATTTTCCTTATCAGACAATTATAGATGTCAAATGTGTTATATTTATTTGGGTTACCTAGGGAAGCGACGACTAGCTGTCTTTTTGCATTGTAGGCTTTTAATAACTATATGTAAGAGAGAAAATATTTAAAGGTAGTAAATCGATGACATTTCACTCCAGTAATCCCATATTTTAAGTTGCTCAAAAAATCTCCCATCATAGTGTCCATTTCACTTCTGCAGGTTTCCTTTTAGGTGCTCAGTTAGTTGTCACCAATCAGGGAGAACATATGATATTTGTCCCTTTGGGACTGGCTTATTTCACTCAGCATAATGTTTTCCAAATTCCTCAATTTTGTTGCAAATGACCGGATTTCATTTTTTTTTACTGCTGTGTAGTATTCTATAGAGTACATATCCCATAATTTCTTTATCCACTCTACTGTTGATGGGCATTTAGGTTGATTACATGTCTTAGCTATTGTGAATTGAGCTGCAATAAACATTGAGGTGCAGGCAACTCTTTTATTTGCCAACTTAAATTCCTTTGGGTAAATTCCAAGGAGTGGGATGGCTGGGTTGTATGGTAGGGCTATATTCAGGTTACTGAGGAATCTCTGGACTGACTTTCATAGAGGCTTAACCAGTTTGCATTCCCACCAACAGTGGATTAGTGTGCCTTTTTCCCCACATCCTTGCCAGCATCTGTTATTAGTTGATTTCTGTATGTAAGCCATTCTTTTTTTTTTTTTTTAAACAGGCAGAGTTAGACAGTGAGAGAGAGAGAGAGAGAGAGGCAGAGACAGAGAGAAAGGCTTTCCTTTTTCCGTTGGTTCACCCCACAAGTGGCTGCTATGGCCAGTGTATTGCGGCTGGTGCGCTGTGCTTATCCAAAGCCAGGAGCGGAGCAACTGGGAAAGAATCCGGCTCCCCGACCGGGACTAGAACCCCGTGGTGCCAATGCCGCAGGCGGAGGATTAGCCTAATGAGTGGCAGTGCCGGCTATATGTAAGCCATTCTAACAGGGGTGAGGTGAAACCTGTAGAAGTGAAACAGACACTATGAGGAACAATGACTTTATCAGTCCTTGTCCTGTCGAGGAACAACTTACTATTTTATTCCTTTCAGTATTTTTTTGTTCTACTTAATACCACTGGTTGGATACTTTAATTAACACACAATTATTCTTAGGTGTTGAAATTTAACTGAAAAGTGAGTCCTTTTAAATTTAAGAGTGGGAATAATAGAGGGAGGAGATGTACAGTTTGGCACATGCTCACTCAGACTTACTCCTAATAGTAGAGCTAGAAACGTGCCAGGGGATTCCAAATCAATCGCATCAAGGTGGCTTATACCAATGCCATCTTACCAGGCAAAGTGATCAGTTTCAGTTCATAACTGAACATAATGGTAGGATTAAGTGTCAGAAGAATCGCATGAACAAGACTAGTGTCTGCTAATACTAACTGATAGAATTAAAAAGAAGAGAGTGATACAACATGGGAAGCAGGATACACAGCAGACTCATAGAATGGCAGATGTCCTAAACAGCACTCTGGCCTCAGAATCAGCCCTTAAGTCATTTGGATACAGCTTAAAAGCCCATGAGAGTTTCTTAGGCACGGAAAGCAAAGACACTGTGGCAAAAAAAATGAACTAAATGAAAGATCTCTGTGAGTGAGATCCCAGAGGAAAGAACGGGCCATAAAAGAAGGAGGTACCTCTCTCTGAAGGGAGGAGAGAACTTCCACTTTGATTATGGCCTTGTCCAAATAAGATCAGAGTCAGCAAACTCAAGAGGCTTCCATAGCCTTGGCAGCTCATGACAAGAACTTTGGGGGATTACTGATATCGTAAATAAGAGTGTCAATTGTTAAATCAACAACGGGAGTCTCTGTGCACTTGCTCCCCATGTAGGATCTCTGACCTTAATGTGTTGTACTATGCGAATTAATGGTAAAACTAGTACTCAAACTGTACTTTATACTTTGTTTATCTGTGTGGGTGCAAACTGTTGGTATCTTTAATTAGTATATACCAAGTTGATCTTCCGTATATAAAGATAATTGAAAATGAATCTTGATGTGAATGAGATGGGAGAGGGAGTGGGAGATGGGATGGTTACGGGTGGAAGGGAGTTTATGGGGGGAAAAGCTACTATAATCCAAAAGTTGTACTTCCAAAATTTATATTTATTAAATAAAAAATTTTTAAAAAGTCTCCCATCAATAGCACATACATGGTGAAATCAAATTATTGATTTGATCCCATATTTCTGAGAGGGCAGAAATATAGGATTTATTAAGAATGAGCCTCACATCCTTTGAAAGAAAGAGATGCACCTATACAGGGGAATGTAAGCTGAAGTCTTCTGTGATTTCCTGTCTTCATCAGTTATGGAAAGAAGAAGTCATGATAAGAGATCATACATTACTGCCCTTGTTTTTCCTATCTTCTTAGATGGAAACTCATGACAGAGACAGGAAAAAAAAGGAATAACAAGAGTGCCCATGTGGAATGAGATCCTGATATTTACAGAGTGAGTACAGGAAGGTTGCAAGCATCTAGGAAAGTTGTGCTTGGAATTATAAAATATCCAGAAGTTCAAAAAGTACAAAGAAGGGTATATAGAGCCCCATAGTCTTAAACAGTAACTAAGTAATTTTATAGGATGTTTTTACTCACTATATCAAGGACAGCACCTTTAAGGGACAACTGGAATAATTATACTATCAACCCCTCAGGAATTAGATGAGCCCATGTATTCCACACAGATCACAGAAAATTCCCTGGATAACATTGCATCCACGGTCTTAATTCATCACCAGGCAGAAGATCCTTAACCATCTCCCTCACATTACTATTGTCCTGAAAAAGAATAGGAGAAGCAGAAAAATCTGAAAGACTGAAATTCATCAGATTTAAAAGATACAACCTTAAGCCAGCTCTGAGAGAGAAAGAAAATTAGGACTCACAAAATACTCTAGTATAAATAGATTGCTTAATACAGGAATGCCTGATTAATTATTAATAGGTAATCTCAAGCTACCTCCCTCCCTTCACTTGAGTACTGGGACAGAGAAGAGGGAAGTTTGAAAAATAAATTAAATAAATAAATAAATAAATCACTTTGTCATGTAATTGCTAGAATCGTGTGTCATTTCTCTGTGATACATATATGTTTACTACAGATTTATTTTTTGGATTTTTGCTGTCTGTTTAGACAATATTCTATCTTCCAAATTCTATTCTCAACTGTTTATTTGTCTTCATTTATACCTATGAGGAATTTCTCTTCTTGAAAGAAACTGGAGGAATGTAGTAGCAGTGTAAGGAGAACAGAAAACAGAGAATAAATACATTTTATTTGTTCTTTATTGGATTTAAGTTTTGAATCCCATGATTATACAATATGGACACAAAAGTAATTGGGTCTGTTTATTTTTATTTTCTTTTTTTTAAAGATTATTTATTTGAAAGGCAGTTACAGAGAGGCAGAGGCAGAGAGAGATCTTATATCCACTGGTTAACTCCCCAAATGGCCTCAATGGTCTGAGCTGCGCCTATCCAAAGCCAGTATCTGGGAGCTTCCTCTGGACCTCCCATGTGGGTATAGGGGCTCAAGGACATGAGCATCCCCCACTGCCTTCCCAGGCCATAGCAGAGAGCTGGATTGGAAGTGTAGCAGCAGGGCTGAAATTGGTGCTCATACGGATGCTGGCACTGCAGGCAGAGGCTTTACTCACTATGACACAACACGATCCCACTGAATGTGTTTAAGAAAAACAAAATGTGAAACTCCAGGAATAAGGACAATTTTCCTGGATTTGAGAGACTAAGTTTAGCACAGGCTCTAGAGAACAAGCTTCTATTTCTACTACTTTGATGTGCTCCACACAGTTCTGGCACACAATTTAAGATTTGGGATATTCATTGTCAGCAACTGATACAGCCATATGATCATGTTGCTAATAGACAATGACAGTGGCAGGATGTCTTGAAATGCAGGGTCTGAGAGAATGTAGAAGATTTTAGATGATTCAAAATGACTGGAATATGTTAAAGGTGGGTTGTTTCTGGTAAAGTTTCCTTTAGAAATGTCTTACATTGCATTAGATATCACAATGAAATGGACAAACCTGCACTTTTTACTCCAGGGATGATGGCTATGGAACCAGAATACATTTGAGATGTAAGCAGATTAAATAAAAATACAGAAATTCTTTCTGTAACTTAGAGGTCATATAAAGTTATCATTGTTATGTAATAACAATATTACTATTATGATGATGGTTGAGTTCATGTATAAATCTGACCAGGCCATACGATGGCCAAGTACATGGTCAAGCACTCTTCTTGGTGTGTCTAGGAAGCTGTTTCTGGATGATACTAACATTTGAATTGGTAAGGCAATGCAAAATTCCTTCTTCCATTTTGGTTGGAATCAGTTAACTAGTTGAGAATCTAAATAGAATCAAAAAGCTGATCTTTCTGCAAGTAAGCAAGGATTCCTCCTACAGGACTGCTGTTGAGCTGGGGTTTAGCTTTTCTTTATTTTATATTTGAACTGAGATGTTTACTCTTCCTGAGTCTTCAGCCTACCTTTGGACTCCAATTACATCATCAGTATTCCTGGTTTTCAGTTCTTTGGACTTGGACTAAGGCTAAATCATTATCTCCCCTGGGTGTCTTGCTTATGATTCATTCTGCAGATCACGGGCCCACCAGCCTTCATTATGTCTTGAGCCACTTCCTTATAATAGAACAAATCTGTTGGTTCCTTTCTCTGGAAAATCCTGGCTCACTGATTAATATGTCTGAAGTCTCCCACTAAGAACAGCTACCCAATTAAAAAAATCACCTCAGCTCAATTTCTAAACCAGAAGAAATGCTTTCAAAGGGAAAATTATTTTTTCATAAATTCATTTTTTCCTAAATCATTTTCAAACCATGTCTATATTACCTCATGATTTAATCCTCTCAGAAGTCCTTCCTGTGCATGATATAGCTCTAATTCAAGGAATTAACAGGACTTACTCAAGATCACCTGACTAATGTGTAGCATAATCTATACTGGAACCTAAGGCTCTCACCCTTAGCCCTGTCTCTCCTATGTTCTGTTTTCAGCATCATATTTCTCCTGACCACATCTTCCCACAGCCACCTGTGATCTGAATTATTGCCCTGCAGTTCGAGCACAGCCAGCACGTGATCTTTCATAAAAGGGCTCTGTTTGTCTATGACTTTTCAAACCCCTCTCTTCATCTACTATTTTCTTGCTTCTATCAGTCACAGCTGGGAGCAACCGCATCTATCCACTTGATGAAATCTGAACATATGAAGTGATTTCTTTTCCACAACAGCAGACCATTATGAACAATTTAGAATTTGGGTTGGGAAAAGAGAATACTGAGCTATGAGGAATTTAATCTCTTTTCAAGTCTTCAGACCAGGGCAGAGTCTTAGAATTTGAAAAGAAGATAGAAACAATTCTTCCCTGTAGTATGATTTCAAGGCCATAGGGAAAGCCCTCTTTAGGACAAATACTCCTCATCACATGCATATAATCTTTTTAACAGGGGACAAGACCCTTCCTTTTACAAGAGAAAAATATGGCATTCTACATCTCCCTGGGGAGAGTAATGCTGTGGCCAAGTGCAGTGCTGGTGATAATAAAAGTGAAGACCTCTCTGTGGCTTGTTCTATGCCAGAAACCCTTGTAAGTACTTTATATTTATTATCACTCCTATTTTTCTCAACAACTCTCTGAAGTAGGTTGTATTATTATGTCCATCTTATAGATGAGAAGACCAGCAGAGAGAAGTTAAATGGCTTGCCTAGTATCATGTAGTTAGCCAGTACTCCAGCTGGGATTCAAATCTAAGGCTTTTGATTCTGAGACTTTACTTTAGCACTACACCAAACAGCCTTTCCACAACAGCATGTGGAAAACGAAACATGGTTCTGGTCCTGTAAAAGAGGCCATAGGGAAGAATAAGGCATTCACAACCGCATGTAATCATTATATTAGGGAGAAAGGTCTAAGTGAGCCATGGGCTGGGTCACAGGCAAATTTAGATGAGAGAAATCGGTAGGGAATCTTGAGAGGAGATGGGAGTTAGAGGGAGAGTGAATCGTTATGGTGATAAGCAAAGGCTAAAGAAATGTTTGCCTCTAAAATTTTTCCAAGTGTCAGTTCCTGCTTTCTTATTTCACTTTTTGAATTGGTACTATTGTTAGAGCTATTTTAGTTT
This sequence comes from Oryctolagus cuniculus, assembly GCF_051225735.1. Classification (NCBI taxonomy): domain Eukaryota; kingdom Metazoa; phylum Chordata; class Mammalia; order Lagomorpha; family Leporidae; genus Oryctolagus; species Oryctolagus cuniculus. The sequence continues at coordinate 33,462,537 of NC_142876.1, forward strand.
TACAACTAAGTTAAGCAGAAAATATAGAGATGCTTCCACAAAACTCACTCAACTTCCCCTACTAGCCACAACCCACACCAGAATGGAGCATTTATTAAAATTGATGAATCTACACTAACACATCTTTATTATACATACAGAATTTTATTTACTGCTCTAAAATTCCTCTATGCTTCATCTATTTATTCCTCCCCCAATCTCCTATCCTGTGGAAGATACTGATTTTTTTTTCCATTGTTGTGCTATTTCCGTAATGTTATATAGTTGGAATAATATACTAAAACGCCTTTTCAGATTGACTTATTTCACTTAGGTATTACTTAAGATTTTGCCGTATTTCCATAGTTTGGTAACACATGCCATTTTAATTCTGAATAATATTCCAGAACCTGGATATGCCACAGCTTATTTATTTATTAAACTGCAAAAGGGCATCTTGGTTGCTTACACATTTGGACAATTATACATAAAACTTCTTTAAACATCCATGAGCAGGTTCTTGTGTGGGATGTAAGTTGTCAACCTATTTGGGTAAATACCAAAGAGTTTAATTACTTGATTGAATGGTAAATTTGTTTATATTTGTAAGATATTGTTACACAGTCTTTCAAAGGGGCAGCAATGAATGAAAATTTCTGTGATTTTACATCCTTACCAGCATTTTGATTTTGGTGATTCTAAGTATATATTTCATTGCTGTCTCAATTTTAATTTTCCTAATTATTTATGATGTTGAACATCTTTGAACATGCTTATTCTCAATCTGTCTTCTTTGGTGAATTGTCAGTTTTGGTCTTGTCACCATTTTTGTGTTGTTCATTTTTTTGTATTGGCCACAATGGCTGGAACTGAGCTAATCTAAAACCAGGAGCCAGGAGCTTATTTCAGGTGTCCCACATGGATTCAGGGGCCCAAGGTGTTGAGCCATCTTCTATTGCTTTCCCAAGCCATAGCAAAGAGCTGGATAGGAAGAGGAGTGGCCAGGACCCCAACCAGCACACATGTGTGATGCTGGTACTGCAGGCCAGAGCTTTAACCAGCTGTACCACAGTGCCTGCCCCTGTCCACTTTCTTATTGTTAAATTATAAGATTTCTTTGTGCATTTAGATACTAACCCTTTGCTAAATAAGTCTTTTACAAATATTCTCTCCTGTTCCATAGGTTGCCTACTGCTTATCACTTGACAGTGTCTTAATTGCTGTCTCTTTATCCTAAGTCTTGAAGGTGAAGAGTGCCACTCCTCCAATTTTGTTCCTCAATATTGCAGAGACTATTCTGGGTCAGACTTGTTTGCACCAAGCCTCCAAGAAGTGGTTAAGTACCATTACGGTTTTCCTGTGCAACACTAATTCTCTCAGAGCCATTTACTTTGGGTCTCCATCCTGGCAAATTTTGAATTTCTGAATCTGTCTGCCTACCTCTCTAATCTTGAGAACAGCAATTTTCCCTGTGACCTAAATTTTCCAACAGATCTAAGAGTATTTTCTTTTTCAGTTTTTCAGCTATTTACTTATTAGAATGAAAAGATGGCATTAAAACTTCTTTTTATAAATAATTATTGTATTTTAAGGAGATTTTTAATAGATTCAATGTGATTTGCAAATACAATTCTAAGAATATTATGATATTCCCTTCCTCCCTACATCCTCCATCCCCTTCTCTATTTCCCACCCCCTTTCCTTCTTCTTTTCTTTTTTTTTGTTTTGAGATAATATATTTTAAAATTATACTACAGTAAAAAGGTTTCATGCTTCATCACATAAGACAAGGAAAAAGAAAAAGAAAAAAGACCATAGTTTAGTAGGATTATAGAAAACGGCTATAAACAATTATTGAATGGAAAAATTACCATTTCATTCATATAAAGTTACCACAATAAATTTTAAAATAATCACAGATCATTAAAACTATAGAAATATAACACTATTTACCACTTGTTTGACAAAGCTACAAAACAAAGTTTTATAAAACTAAATTTGTAGAAATACTGATACATTTTTCTTTCTTTTTTTGTTTTTAATTTTTTGTTTATTTTTTAAAGATTTATTTATTATTTGAAAGGCAGAGTTAGAGAGGGAGAGAGACAGAGAGAGAGAGAGAGAGAGTGTGTGTCTTCCATCTGCTGGTTCACTCCCCAAATGACTGTAATGGCCGCAGTGGGGCTGAACTGAAGACAGGAGCCAAGAGCTTCTTCTGGCTCTCCCATGCAGGTGTAGGGACCCAAGCACTTAGGCCATTTTCTACTGCTTTCCCAGGCCATAGCAGAGAGTTGGATCTGAAGAGGAGCATCTGGGACTCTAACTGGCACTGAAGGTGATGGCTTTACCAGCTACACCACAGCATCAGCCCCTTTTGTTTGTTTTTTAGTTTAGCCCCTACATTCAAGGAAGTACATGGATATTTGTGATTCTGGGGCCAGCTTCTTATATACTGGACCCTTTACAGTAACTTTTACTATACATATGCTAATGTAAGCCAGCCATCTCTATACTAGTTCTTTTATTTCTTCTTGAAAATGTTAAATAATTTCAGTAATCTGTACTAAATTACATACAATCATTTGGCTCCCAGTTCTTTCTACTTGATACAACTCAGAGGTAGCTCATCTGAAACAGTAAGATGCTGTTGGTTTTGGAGGTGATCTCATTCTGAAACATAAAGGCAAATGAGAGGAGTTTTTCTTGATAGATCAATAAGTCTTCCTGTATGGAATCATATAAATCATGAAGAAAAATGGACTGAGAGCCACTTCATAAATCCTTGCCCAGTTTCCAAAGGTAGCATCTCACAAACTCAAAGTCACTGCTCAGCATTTCAGATGCAAACCTGCAACCACATTCTTGCAAGAGTTAATGTGTTAGCATTTTAACAAATTGAACCACTTCAGTGGCCTATTTATCAGTTCAAGCTATTTGGAAATGTTGCGACCATATGTCGTCCATAGAAATGAACACTAAAACTGCATTTATAAATGGTAATTTATGACTCATAAATGTCTTTGCTATTAGAGTCATTCTGCCACTGTGAATGGAATTGATAGCAGGTTCTGAGCTCTGTGGTATGTGTATGATTTTTTCCCTTTTTAGGAATGTTGTAGATATTAAAGCTTTAGTGTCTCATGGAAATCTTATATTTAAAAAGCTTCCATATCAAGAAGATTGTGTTTTTATGCTAGATTTTCCTATTCACAAGTTTGACAGGCAGGTTAAATATATGTGTATATGTGCATATGGTGAAGATTTTTCATGCTTGTATAGAGGAAGATTATAGAATTATAACTCTAAAATGTGTACATTAGAACTTATAATCTGCTCAGGTCTTGAATTTATTACTGTAATTGATAGTGCTAGGCATCTATACTAATATTTCCACTCTTATCCTTAGAAACAGAATGTTTGACTTTGAACTGGATATGTGGTCCTCTGGGATAGACTGTACTATTCATGTCCCTTGCAAATAAGGTATCACAGCTACTGTTCAATGTAAGAAGGAAAAAATTGTGGATGCTTCTAAGAAATCACATTAAAATATAGCTGGTACCTCACATCTCTCTTGGTCTTTTGTTCCTCTTGCTGACTGCAAATTAAAACATCAAGATGAAATTTAAACTATCACTTGGATAAAGAAGACCATGAACCTACAGTATTAGGCTTAGAAAAAGAACCTCTGACAAACTACATAAAACTGGAAAGTATACTTCTGGCTTATTTTGTGTGAAAAAAAGTAAGAGGGCACATAATTATTTTGTATTTACACAATCATACTAATATTTTAGAGGTAGGGGTTATGACAATGCATATAGCTAAATAATGTACATTAACCCAATTTAAATATTGGATCATATGAAGAACACATGTACTTCATCTGCTTATGATCACAGAACTGTGTATTTGCTGTACTACCTAGAATTCAGTTTTTGGGTCTTGGTTCATTACTCTTGATATTTACATCAGCATTTATGAGGCTGTGTAGGAGATAGCATGTACTAATGTGGCCTGTAGGGTTTTCAGTCAGGCAGCCCAGGTAACCTGTCAAATGGGAGCACATCCAGGGGAATTTGCTGGTAGCTAGAGTCACACATATTACAAAGCTGGAGTTTCAACAGTTCATCATTTTTATCATGTATATCTGTATCTATATATACACATATAAGTTCAGCTTTATGTGTAAAAATTTGACTGCAGTAATAATGACTATCTTTGATTTATCAAAAATTAATGTGATTAAATATTTGTAGAAATAAATATATAGTTAGCACATTTCCCACAGTGAGATTTTGAGTATGTTAAGAAGTTCTGGTGCTTTTGGAAACTGGTGGCTATTTATTAATATGCACAGTTAATATCATGCCATTTATTTCTGAGAAGAATTATTTGAGATTCCAGCAAAGCTATGAGATAATGTGACAACCAAAAGATTACAGCTGATGGAATCTCCGGCTCAGTGAAAGGATTCCTCAATGATAAGGGATAGCGCAAGTTTTTACCTTGGGGAGGAATGATTCCAAGCATGAGAATCAGAATGGAATTTTATCATTGGCTTTAACAGCAAAATGCATTCCTATATCTAAGCTGTCAAAAAAGTACTCCATTAATATAAGAAAGAATTTTTCTAGTGAATTTTCTTATGTGATGCTAGGAACTCTTCTATAATAATCAGTTCAATCAAATAAGAGTATCTGCTAAAGAAATGCAACCACTTTTAGGTGCTGTAGTTCATAAAGACAAGTTTATTAAAAAAATTAGAGCTTTGGGTTGGCACTGTGGTGCAGGGAGTTAAAGCCCCACCCTTCAGCGCCACCATCCAATATGGGTGCCAGTTTGAGTCTTGGCTGCTCTACTTCCCATCCAGCTCTGCTGTGGCCTGGGAAAGCAATAGAGGAAGGCCCAATCCTTGGGCCCCTGCACCGCATGGCTGTCCTGGCATAAACTCCTGGGTCCTGACTTCAGAACAGCTCAACTCTGGCCATTTCGGTCATTTGGGGAGTGAACCAGAGGATGGAAGACCTCTCTCTCTCTCTCTCTTTCTCTCTCTGGCTCTACCTCTCTCTGTAACTCTGTCCTTCAAATAAATAAAATATACAAATGTTTCCACAAATGTCTAAAAATGATCACTGAAATACAAAAAAAAAGAACAAGGAAGACAATATAATTCCCCTAAAGGAACATAACACTTTACTATTAGAATGTGAAGATGAAGAGATTGATGAATGAATGCCTGAAAATGAATTTTTAAGAATGATCATAAGATTACTCAAAAACACACAGAAACAAATTTATGTGATGCAGAAATGCATACACAATATGGATAAAAATTTTGCTGAGATATTGAAGAGAACTCAAGCTGAAATATTAGAAATTAAGATTCAATATGTCAAATAGAAAAAACAGTGGAAAGCCTCAACAGCAGACTTGGTACGACAAAAGAAAGAATATTGAAGCTAGAAGAAAAATCCTTGGAAATATCTCAAAGAAGAAGAAAAATGAGGAGGAGGAGAAGGAGGAGAAGCAAAAGAAATTAGAAAAAAACCTGAAAATAGTCTTTGAGACTTATGGGATATGATCAAAAGACCAAACATACATGTCTTAAGAGTTCCTGAAGGCACAGAAAGACATAATGGATTAGAAGGTCTATTCAATGAAATAATAGCAGAAAACATTCCAATTTGAAGAACGAAAAGTACGTCCAAGTACAGTAAGCAGATAAAACTCCTAATAGACATGAACAGCAAACATCTTCACAATGACACATTATGGTCAAACTTTCAACAGTAAAACATAAAGATAAGATTCTAAAATGTGCACAAGAGAAATACCATATTACCTCCAGAGGATCCCCAGTTATACTAGCAGCTGATATCTCATCCGAAATCCTACTTGCTAGGAGAGAATGGACAGACAAAATACAAGTCCTAAAGCAAGAAACAATGTACCCAGAATACTGTACCCAGCAAATCTCTAATTTATGAATGAAAATGAAATAAAGATCTTCCAAAATGAACAAAAATTGAAATAATTTGTTATCACTTGTCCTACATTTCAAATGATTCTTAAGCATGTGGTGCACAAAGAAACACAGAAAGATAGTAATCATTATGAAAGAATATGAAGGCAGAAAACTTCCTAAAAAAGTGGAAAGGGAATTCAATACAAACAATAAGAATATTTTATGGGAAAATGGTAGGACCAAGTCTATACTTATCAATAATAACATTGAATGCAAATGGCTTGAATTCTCCAATTAAGATATAGACTGGCTGAATGGATTAAAAAACAAGACCCATCTATTCGCTGCCTACAAAAAACATACCTCATTAACAAAGATACACACAGATTGAAAGCCAAAGGATGGAAAGAGATATCTGATGCTAACAGAAAGCAAAAGTGAGTGGTATGGCTTTCCTAATATCAGACAAAATAGACTTTAAAACAAAAACTGTTAAAAGAGACAAAGAAGGACATTAAGACATTATGTAATGATTAAGGAAGATGTGACTATCATGTATGTATATTCACCCAAAGCAAGGGTGCCTGGCTATTTAAAATAAATATTAATGAGTGTAAAGGGAAACACCAAATCCAATACAATAATAATGGGGACTTCAACATCTCACTTTTATCAGTGGACAGATGAACTAGAGAGAAAATCAACAAAGAAACAACAGAGCAAATTTGTACTATGGACGAAATATACTTTTCTGATATCTTCAGAACATTTTATCCCACAATTGAAGAATGTACACTCTTTCCATCAATGCATGGAACTTCCCCTAGGATAGACCATATTCTAGGCCATAAAGCAAAGCTCAGCAAATAAAAAAAAAAAAAAACAAGGAAATTATATCATACACCTTTTCTGACAAAAGGGAATGAAGCTGTAAATGAATAAATCTCCAGAAAATACATAAACAAATGGAGACTCAACAACATGTTCATGGATGAACAGAGGATTACAGAATAAATCAAAAGGGAAATAAAAAATTTTTGAAACAAATGAAGATAACACTACTTCTTATCAAAATTATGAAATACAACAAATTAAGTGTTGTGGGAAGTTCATAGCAATTAGTGCTCACATCAAGAAATTGGACATGCATCAAATAAATAATCTTTCAAGGCATCTCAATGACTTAGAGAAAAAGCCAACAAACCAATTACAAAATTAGAAGGAGGAAAGAAATAATTAAAATCAGAGAAGAAACAAATAGAATTGAAACCAAAAAAATGATTCAAAGATCAGTAAAATTAAGTGTTTTTTAAAAAAACAAACAAAATGATACACCATTTGGCCCAACTAACCCCAAAAAATATGTAGAAGATAAAATCAAGGATGAAAATGGAGATGTAACAACAGATACCACAGATATAAAATGAATCATCAGAATTACTACAAACAATTATATGCCAACAATCTGCAATATCTAACAGAAAGAGATAGATTCATGGGCACATACAATCTTTCAACATTGAGTCATGAAGAAATAGAAAATATAAAATGGATCAGTAAACAGGATGAATACTGAATCAGTCATAAAGACTCTTTCATCAGAGAAAAGCCCAGGACTGGATGAGTTCACTGCTGAATTCTAACAGACTTTTAAAGTTAGAAAATTCCCAATTCTTAAACTATTCAAAAATTTAAAGAGAAAGAATTATCCAAAGCTCCTATGAGGCCATCATCATCTTAATTCCAAAACCAGAAAAATGTACAGAATTACAGAACAAATTCCCTGATGGCCATAAATGCAAAAATTCTAAACAAAATACTAGCCAATTGAATCCAACAACACACCAGAAAGATAATTCACTTGAACCAACCAAGGATGGTTGAACCTATGCAAATCTATCAATATGTTACATAACATTAGCAAATTGAAGAATAAAAACCATTATTATCTCAATAGATACAGCATTTGACCTCCTTTCATGATGGAAACCTTAAGCATATTGGGTATAGAAGGAACATTCCTCATCACAATCAAGGCAATTAATGACAAACAACCAGCCTCAGATTCAATGGGGAAAAATTAGAGGCATTTCCAGAATCATAGAAAGTTGCCAGCTTTGCCCGTTTTGGTTCAACATAGTTCTGCAAGTTTTAATCTGAACCATTAGGCAAGAAGAAGAATTCAAATGAGCACCAATTTGAAAGCAAAAAGTCAAAATACTCCTGTGACATGGCTCTGTAAATGGGAGAAACAAAAGACTCCACTAAGAGACTATTGGAACTCATGAGAGTTGATAAAGTTGCAGGATATAAAATCAACACAAAAAATTAATAGCATTTGCATATATAGACAGTGCCATGGTTGAGAAAGAAATTGTAAGATAAGTACCATGCACAACACCTAAAAAATATTCAAATATCTTGGAATAAATTTAGCAAGGATGTGAAAAATCTCTGCAATAAAAATTATAAAATTTTAAAGAAATGGAATACACAAAAAAGGGAAAAGTCTTCCATGTTCATGGATTGAAATAATATCATCAAATAGTCCATACTATCCAAATCAATGTATAGAGTCAATACAATCTCAATCAAAATACCAATGACATTCATCTCTGATCTGGGAAAATATGATGCTCAAATTTATGTGGAACAGAAGAGACCCTGAATTGCTAAAGCATTTTTAAACAACAAAAACAAAACTAGAGGTATCATAGTACCAGGCACCAAGACATACTACAGGACAGTTATAACAAAACAATCCTGGTACTGGCAAAAAAAAAAAAATTGATATCTAAACCAAAGGAATAGAATAGAAAACACAGAAATTAATCCACAAATCTACAAACAACTAATCTTTGGCAAGTGAGCTGAAATAAATCCCTGGAGAAAGAATAGTCTCTTCTACAAATAGTGCTGGGAAGATTAGATCTGTGCATGGAGAAGTACAAAACAAGATGCCTACCTTATATATTATACAAAAATCAGCTCAAAGTAGATCCAGGTTCTAAATCCATGATCTGATATTATCAAATTACTAGCAGAAAACAATGGGGGAAACTCTGCAAAATATGGGCCTACGTAAATACTTCTTTTTTTAAATTTATTTGACAGAGTTATAGACAGTGAGAGAGAGAGAGAGAGACAGAGAGAAAGGTCTTCCTTCCATTGGTTCACTCCCCAAATGGCCGCTACAGCTGGCGCTGCCCTGATCCAAAGCCAGGAGCCAGGTGCTTCCTCTTGATCTCCCATGCGGTGCAGGAGCCCAAGCACTTGGGCCATCCTCCACTGCCTTCCCTGGGCCACAGCAGAGAGCTGAACTGGAAGAGGAGCAGCTGGGACTAGAACCCAGTGCCTACATGGGATGCTGGCACCACAAGCAGAGGATTAACCCAGTGTGCCACAGTGCCAGCCCAGTAAAAACTTCTTAAAATTGACCTCAGAAGCATAGGCAATAAAAGCAAAAAACAAAACAAGCAAAAAAGGGAAATGGGATTACATCAAGCTGAGAAGCTCCTGCACTGCAAAGGAGACACTCAGCAAAGTGAAGAGGCAACTGACAGTATGGGAGAAAATATTTGCAAGCTATGCAATTGATGAAGGATTAATATCCAGGATCTATAAAGAACTCCAAAAAATACAACAACAAAGCAAACAATACAGTTAAGAAATGGGCAAAAGAATTGAACAGGGAATTTTCAAAGGATGAAATACCAATGGCCAACTGAAACATGAGTTCATGATCTAACTAGCTGTCAAGGAACTGCAAATAAAAACCACAATGGAAATTTGCCTTACTCCTGTTGAAATGGCTAGCATCCAAAAATCAAAAGAAAAATGCTAGAGAGGATATAAGGGAATAAAGTACCCTATTCCACTATTGGTGGTATTTAAACTAGTACAGGGGCCAATGCTGTGGCTTAGCAGGTAAAGCTGCTGCCTGCAGTGCTGGCATCCCATATTAGTGTCAGCTTGAGTCCTGGCTGCTCCACTTCCTATCCAGCTCTCCAGCTAGGGAAATCAGCAGAAGATGGCTCAAGTCCTTGGGCCCCTGCACCCACGTGGGAGACCCAGAAGAGACTCCTGGCTCTTGGCTTTGGATCAGCACAGCTCCGACCACTGTGGCCATCTGGGGAGTGAACCAGCGGATGGTCTCTCTCTTTGTCTCTCTCTCTCTGTCTCTCTCTCTCATCTCTCTCTCTTTCTCTCTCTCTTTCTCTCTCTCTCTCTATCTCTATCTCTCTGTCTCCACCTCTCTGTAATTCTACCTTTCAAATAAATAAAATAAACTTTTAAAAATAAACTAGTATAACCATTATGGAAGGCAGTATCAAGATTCCTCAAAGATCTGAAGATATATCTACCATATGATCCAGCTAACTCAGTCTTGGGAATTTACCCAAATGAAATGAAATTAACATATGAAAAGGTTATTTGTACCACCATGTTTATTACAGGTTAATTAACAGTAGCTAAGATAAGGAATCAACCCAGATATCCATCAACTGATGACTAGATAAAGAAGTATACTTTTTATCTATCTACTCTAGAATACTACTCAACCATAAAAAAGAATGAAATCCTGCCTTTTGCAATAAAATGGATGCAACTGAAAACCATTATGCTTGGTTAAAAATCAGTCTCAAAAAACATATTCCTCTGATATATGGCAGCTTATATAGAATAAACAACTTATAGGAATGAAATTTGGGATATGATTATCATTTTTAGCCCTTGTTTATACTCCTGTGGAACTGTGGTTTTCCTAATTTTCAGTTTTTGAATATTATGACTAGTGACAAATTAAGCCTGTGAATACAGATTAAAATTATGTCCTTGAAAAAACTGATGAAGAGAAGGGAGTGAGAGTGGACTAGTGAGGGAAATGTGTTTTTTTTTTTAAACTGTACCTATGGGAAGGATAAAATCTGTTCTCTTTATATTAATAAAATAATGTTAAAAATAAATAATATACATCTGTGTTTTAGTATCTAGTGCATTGATTTTAATAATTTGGCATGCCTGCTTTATGAAGGAAAAGAAAATATGCCAGGTAGATTTCAAGAAACTTTGTACCTCTCAGAATAAATATATCTGCTTCCCTCCTTTCCTGGGATAAATAATATCACTAAGTTGTATTTGTTATTCTCATGTATTGTCTAAAGCACTATTAATTGATGGCTCCCAAGATCCCAGCCCTTGTACACATATACCTTTTCCCTTTTGTTCAAGCAAATACTTATGTAGGTTTTCCTGTGATGGGACTTTATAGATGCAATTAAGATTCCAAATCAGCTGAATCTAACAAAAGGTGTTTATTCCCAAACAGTATAATCATCCAATAATTATATAAGCAAATACTTATAAATAATGAGGTTGCAAATATGTCACCTCATCACTGGCTTTGAAGATATATGGGTCACCCCTAGCAAAATTCTAAAGAGATACTAGCTTCTAACGGTGACTCCAGTCATCAGGAAGCAAGTACACAGGGACCTCATATCCATAACTGCAAGATAGTAAATTCTCCTGGACAACCTGAATAAACTCAGAAGGGATCCTGAAGTCACAGATGAGTCTCAGGCCCTGGCTTAGAGTTTGCTGTTGGATCCTGATCAGAAAATCCAGCCAACCTATATCCATACTTCTGATCTACAGACCTGTGAAATAAATACATCATGCTTCAAGTTACAATATTTGTGAAAATGTGTAATGCAGAAATAGAAAATTAACACACTCATGGGCTATTTCAAAATCCTTCAAACTATTAATAATTGCAGAGGAGCTGGCATTGCTGTGAGGTGAAATTAGTTGCTGCATTCAACATCAGTATCACATATCAGAGTTCTGGTTCTAGTGCTGGCTTCTCCACTTCCAGTCATGCTTACTAGTAATGTGCCTGGGAAGACAGTGTTAGATGGCTCTGCATCCATATGGGAGACCCAAATGGGCTTCCTGGCTCCTGGCTTCAGACTGTCCCAATCCTAGTTGTTGAGGGCAAATTGGGAGTAAACCAGCAGATGGAAGATCTCTTTCTCTCTCTATCTCTTCACCTGTGACTATGACTCTGGCTTTCAAATACATAAATCTTTTTAAAATGAATTGTATTATTCTGTGATTTTTTTTCCATGACCCATTATAATTTTGAGATTTAACCATGGTGATGCATATAGATCAATTTTAACACTTTTTTTGTGTGTAAAGGCCCAGGCAGTGAATATTTATCTAAGTAATTCATATTGTTTCTGTTGCAACTATTCAACCCTGCCTTTGTAGGGTGAAAACAACCACAGATAATACAGAAATGAGTTACTGGCCAAGTTCCAGTAAACTTTAATTTATAATAATAGGCATACAGTCTTGTAAGTCTCCAAGTGGATTGCAGATCCACTTTCTTCGTTTTTGGAAAACCTGTACATATGGGGGGCTGCTATTGTGCCCTCCACTTTGTTCCAGTGCTTGATTTCATTTTCTAGTATCAACAACACTATATTTTGATCTGTGCAATTTTATTATATGTCTTGGTGGCTTGGGAAGTCTTTCAGTCTTGCTTTCTGCCTTTGAAAGATTCCTTGATCTTCCTTGTCATATTCAGAATCAGTTTCTTGATTTTCACAAGAGTTTCATTCACAATTGTATTTCATATGAGTCAAAATCATAGATATATTTATAAGAAATTGATTTCTTAAGGTGGTAAATCTTTCCATTTTGAACATGCTATAGTTCTTCATTCATGTAAGTATCCTTGTCCGAAGAGAGCACATAATTTTCTCCCATGTGAAATGTTATAGCACAACTTTTTAAAAAAGATTTATTTATTTGAAAGTCAGTTACAGAGAGAGATCTTCCATCTGCTGGTTCACTCGCCAGATGGTTGCAACAACCCAGGCTGAGTCAGGCTGAAGCCAGGAACCAAGAGCTTTATTTGTGTCTCCCACAAAGGTGGTAGGGACACAAACACTTGGGCAATCACCTGCTGCTTTTCTCAGGCCATTAGCAGGGAGCTGGATTGCAAGTGTAGCAACCAGGACACAAATTGCTGCCACAATGGTATTTCGTCATTCCAGGTGGCAGTTTTAACCATTGTGCCACAATGTCAGCTCCAATAAAACAATTTTTATAAGATTCTAACAAGGCCTATTTCTGTGTATCTTCAAATCAATATTAATTTGGTTTTTATTCCAGAATGCATAAGAAACATATAAAAATCACTGATGCATAATATGAAACAAAAAAAAGTGAGGGACCATGAAAGTTTTCTGAAGAGGTTTCCATTTGGGATATTTTTCTTCTCCTAAATTTTTATCCTAGGCAATGATTGTGAGCTATTCAAATAATAAAAACCATAAAGTAATATATTTATGATGTTATATGTAGTTAAACCCCAGATACCATTATTTAAAATAAAATCAATTTCTTTGGGAAATAAATGAATGGAAATCATACCAAGATTATCCAAGTGTGTAACTGGTAACCTATTCTTGATGATGTGTAATTGTAAACAGACAATCTGGGTCTATTTTCCTCTCTGTTATAATAATTTGGCAGATCTTTATGAATGAAGGAACTTATATGGAAATAGATGCACGAATTGAGGACATTTTGCATGAGGACATACATTTAAAGCAAGGCACCTATTTGACATTCTATAATTAACATTTCCTAGTAATTAGTTTAGAATAGCATGACATATGATCAATTTACAAGGAGGAAAAATTGAGAAACAGACAGTTTTGAGGAAAGTATCAATATAAATGTAACGTATGCATACAAGACTGAAAATCTCTGAGTTAAGTGAGTGTGACAAAATACAAGTTTTAGAAATGGCCTTGAGGAAATAGTAGGCCAACCATTCTCATTTAAAAATAGGAAACAAGGGTTTGGCGTGGTGGCACACTGGGTTAAGCTGTCATCCACAGTGTCCCCATCCCATATGGGTTCCAGTTCATGTCCCAACTGATCAGCTTTTGATCCAGTTCCCAGCTAATGGCCTGGGAAAGCAGTGGAAGATGGCCCAAGTGCTTGGGCCTCTGCACCCATGTGGGAGACCCAGAAGAAACTCCTGGCTCCTGGCTTCAGCCTGGTCCATCCCCGGCCTTTGTGGCTATTTGTTGAGTGAACCAGCAGATGGAAGCTCTCTCTCTGCCTCTCCTCTCTCTGTAACTTTGACTTTTAAATAAGTAAATAAATCTTTAAAAATGACAAATAACTAAAGTGTGGTTCTGAGAAGATACATGGCTGAATAAAAATCACCAAAGCTATAATTTTGTTTTTTAAAATATTAATTGTTTAGATTATCTATCTGCCTATCTATCTATCGTTATCAGTAGATTTGCCTATTTCACATTGCAATATATGATATTGGGCAAAGATGTACCTGTCAAAACTAACCCTGGAAGTGTGAGTTTATTAGACTAATAACTATTCTAGTAGATCCATTTCTGAAGCAAAAAATGAATATAGTAGAAATAAATATTCACATGTGGGTTTCTATAGTTTCAAAATATTAGAGAAAGTAGCTATTATTTTGGATTCCAAGAGGATAGTGAAATCTGAGAAAAGTCAAATATATCTAGATTATAGGAGTTCAAACAGAGGTGAATGTGGAATTGAAGGAAGTCAGCAAAGACAGAGAGGAATTTACAAAACAATATAACTTTTCACTTATCAAGGGGATTCTTTAACTTTGAGGTTGTTCATTATTTGCCCCAATTTTATAAACCCGTTGTCCATGAGTACACAGGATTGTGTCCTAATTAAGAAAACAAACCTGTATTGTGAGGTCACTCAGAGTTATAGCCTTACCAAAGGTGTCCAAACTCTTCCATCTGCTTCAAAGATGTTATCTGTAATGAGGAAGGCAGTTGCAAATCAAACAAACAATCTAAAAGTATGATAAAGGGCAGAGTTGACCTGGACCCATACATGTACTACACTTACAGTAAACACGTGTTAAGTGCATAAGAACTAAAGAAAAAAATTACTTTTCAGGGCTGATGCTTACAACAATTGATTATAATAATTGATTACAATAATTGATTAACAATCCCTGGCACTGTTACTTGAAGAAAGATCATCTTATGACTTGCAGCTATTTGTTTCTTATTGATTGAATTATAAGTGATACTACTCCAAAGGATTTTGTGGCAGTTATATAACTGTCACAATCCAGAAATTTTTAATTATTAAATTTTTCTTTTCAGGGCATCAAGTATTATCACTTTTAATGTGTTTGACACTGATGATGTTAGAAACTAGTCTTTGGATCTTAATTCATTTTTACTAAAAAGGTAGAGGTAATACATATTTAAGGAAAATATTCATAGAGATATTAAAGTAAAGTAAAATTTTCCCATTTCTTTCTATATTGCTATCTCCAACAGAAATTAATATATTGACACCTTATTAAATTACTTAACTATGAGAAAAAAGGCAAAGGCTTAGAAAATTCACATCATATCAGTTACTAATAAGAGTAAATCTCTTCAAAATAATCATGTGTATGCCTATTTAAATATGAATATAGGAATTCATATACTTAATTCTTTCTTTCTTCCTCTTTTTTTCTTTCTTTCTTTCTTTCTTTTTTATATAAAAGTAACATATTTCATGTATCTCATATATAGTTTTAAGAATGTAATTTTGTGATAACATACTTTCAATCTACCTTATACTCACAAGCTTAATCCTCCACTAAATAAAGAATTGAACAAGTAGTAAGTAGAAATGTCACAGTTCCTCCAGAGTATAGACAAGCGATATATACACTAATCAATTCTCAACATGTCAGTTTTATTCATTTACGCTACTTCTTTGTTTGTACGCTATATATTAGCTACCACAAATCAAAGAAAGCATATGATATTTGTCTCTTTGAGGCTAGCATATTTCTTCAAGTGTAATGGTATCCTATTGTATTCATTTTGTTGCAAAAAACAGGATTTCATTCATTTTTACAGTTCAGTAGTATTCCAACTACTGCACATTATACCGTATTTTTTTATCCAATCATCAGATGATGGACATCTGTATTGATTTCATATTTTAGCTGGCAAATATGGTCTTCTGAAGGAGTGCTGAAGAAGAAGGAAACCAGGAGGCTTCCCAGCTCCAAGTCTGGCATTTGCATAGACCCCAGTCAGCTTTCCAGCCAAAGTAGAAGTCAATGGATGACCATCAAATTCCCTCTTTGCTAAAACTGTGAGCAGCGGGGTGCATTGTGATTTCTTTCTACCTTGACATGATAAGATGACAGCCCACAGATGGATGGCTGCACCATACAGCTGGCTGCAGCAGTGTCTCTGTTTTCTCTCTTTTTGTCCCATGGAGTAATCATTATTTTTTTCACTTCTTGCTGCAAATTTCCATTAGTCAGACCCCTGGAAATGTAGTCTTTCCCTTGTTCTTTTTATATCTCAAATCAGCTTAAGTTAGTGTGGCTATCCCCTATTCAGCCATCTTGGTTCCCCCTCTTTTTCTGTTTGAAAAATTTCATAAAGTTCCAAAACAAAAACATCAAAAGACAGAATGTGAATATTTTAAAGGGCTGTGGAGGAACAGAGGACAATAATAAATTTTGGCTGAGATAAAGCAAGACACTCATGGAATGGATGATAGTCTATGCAAGTCTTAAATGATGCATAGAATTTCAGTAGACAGACAAGAGAAGGGTCATTCTGAGCAGAGGCATTGTTTGTCTTGTGGTAAGGAAAGGATTTTAGAGGAAATTTAAAGGGTGTAATGATATATTAGAAGTGTATTTATAAAAGTGTTGCTTGAGAGGAATTTATAGACTTTGGAAAGAGGTAAGCAGTTAAGAGGAAAGAACTGAGACAAAGCCAAATATTGATGAAGTATATAACTGAATGGAGGAGCCTGGTATTGTGGTGTGGAAGACAGAGGTGCGGACTGTGAAGCTGGCATCCCATGTGGCTGTGGCTAGCATCCCTGCTGCTCCAGCTCACTGCTGATGAGTCTGGGAAAGTAGAAGAAAATGGCCTAAGTCCTTGAGCCCCTCCACATATATGGGAAACCTGGATGAAACTCCTTGCTCCTGGCTTCAGCTTGGCCCAGCCTAGACCATTGCAGTCATCTAGCAAGTGAACCAGTGGATAGCTCTCCATGTCCCTCTGTCTCTGTCTCTCTCTCTGTTTCTCTGACTTTCAAATAAATAAAAAGTTATTAAAATTGAATGGAAATTAAGGAGAATCCATTTTATTTCAATACTAAAAAAGAATTTCAGGGTGGTTTTATTAGAATTAAAAGTGCAATGGAACCAGGAAATGGAAGCAGTCTAATTGTTCTAGGAATGATATATTGGAAAAGCTTTCACTTGGGTAAATGAAGTTTGTTGTTATTGTTGTTGTATCTTTTGTTTCTAAACATATAGGATTCTTGGGCATGTTTTCAGTCTAAGGAATTGGAATAAGTAATCGTGATGCCAGATCCTGGATGAGATGTCCAAGATTGCTTTCCAGGGGCCGGCACTGTGGAATAGTAGGTAAAGCCGCCTCTTGCAGTGCTGGCATTGGCATCCCACATGGGTGCCGGTTTGTATGCCTGCTTCTCCACTTCCGCTGCAGCTCTCTGCTATGGCCTTGGAAAGCAGTAGAAGATGGCCAGGTCCTTAGGCCCCTGCACCCGCTTGGGAGACCTGAAGAATCTCCTGGCTCCTGGCTTCGGATTGGCTCCGGCCGTTGCGGCCAATTGAGGAGTGATTAGTGGATGGAAAACCTCCCTCTCTCTCTCTGCCTCTCTCTCCTTCTCTCTCTGCGTAACTCTTTCAAATAAATAAATAAATCCTTAAAAAAAGATTGCTTTCCAAAACAGAGGCAGAAGAGTTAGCTTCAGATAGTAGGACACTTTTTCAAAAAAGAAAAGAAAAGCATAAATAAAAAGAAGTACTAATGATGATAGATATGGTTTCATATCAAGAGGAGCATTAAATGAGTCTTTGGAGAGCATTTAAATCTTTGCAGAAAAGTGAGAAACAAAGAGCAGACACTGATGCCAGCCTGGAAAGTTTGGAAAGTATGGTAAAAATAAAATTAAGCATTAAATGAGGTTCCTGGGGCCGGCGCTGTGACGCAGAGGGTTAACGCCCTGGCCTGAAGCACTGGCATCCCATATGTGCGCTGGTTCTAGTCCCGGCTGCTCCTCTTCCGTTCCAACTCTCTGTTATGGCCTGGGATAGCAGTGGAAAATGGACCAAGTCCTTGGGCCCCTGCACCCACGTGGGAGACCCAGAAGAAGCTCCTGGCTCTTGGCTTTGGATCGGTGAAGCTCCAGCCATTGCGACCATCTGGGGAGTGAACCAGCAAATGGAAGACCTCTCTCTGTCTCTATCCTCTCTCTATAACACTGTCTTTCAAGTAAATAAAATAAATCTTTAAAAAATAAATAAATACATGAGGTTCCTGAATGTTCTCTTGACACAACTACATCCAGGAACCTTGATCCAGAGCTAATTCTACCCTCTGCTGAAGTTCCTTAATAATTCATGGTAGCATATATTGGACTGTGTTGTAATTTTGTTTACCTAGTTTACTTTTTGGAATGTTTAGTTACATATGCTAGCAACATGGTGGGCATTTTAAAAGGGCTAAGCTAGAAATTGCATTAATCAATTCATAAAGTATATTTGTTTTTTCATGTCTTATCCACACATTTTGGCATTCAAAAGAAAGACTATGAATTTAAATATAAATTCTATTTGAAAGTTCTTACAGATGGACACAAACCTTAACAGATGTATTGGTAGCATTTTGTTTTCCAAGAGGGAGACCATGCTGTATCATTTTTCAGAGTATAGGCATGGAGGATAGACTACATGAATACCTAACACCTGTTTGGCCTTTGATACATTGCTTTTCCCTTTTATAGAAGGGTCATGCTTATAATGATAATAGCTTATCTCTTTTCATCAGTGCTCATAAGTTTTTGACTATTTTATTGTTAAAATAAATGGCTTTATTCCCTGGTGGTTCATCCTTCAGATGCACTATGAAATATTGAAGAGTTCCTACATTCATAGTACTGCTTGAGATGAATTTGTGTGACATGAAGGTAGTCAGCATTGATTTTTTTTTATTTATTTGACAGAATTAGACAGTGAGAGACAGAGACAGAGACAAAGGTCTTCCTTCCATTGGTTCACCCCCTAAATGGCTGCCACAGCTGTAACCATGCCGATCGGAAGCCAGGAGCCAGGTGCCTCCTCCTGAACCCCCAATGCGGGTGCAGGGGCCCAACCACCTGGGCCATCCTCCACTGTCTTCCTGGGGCCACAGCAGAGAGCTGGACTGGAAGAAGAGCAACCGGGACTAGAACCCGGAACCCATATGGGAAGCTGGTGCCGCAGGTGGAGGACCAACCAAGTGAGCCATGGCGCCGGCCCTTCAGCATTGATTTTTATCAACAGGTAGCTATTTGAAAAGTTAGCAATTCTGTGAAATTAAATTTGTAAATATATTCAACCAGTGACTTGGATGAGAATAAATTCCCTGACCCTTTCAAAAAGCTTTATAATACTGTCTTCTGCAGAGTTTATGTGATGGGCAGATTTTTTTTGTGTGTGAAAGTTTAAATGCAAATTTAAGCAAAGAAATAGATTTTTAAATAAAAACTTTAATGGTTAACTAAAAATATACTGAAAGCATGATGTTAACTAGTCCAGCAGTCAATATTCCAGAGTTCTGTCTCTGAGTGACTGGATTTGATTCTCAGTCCCACCTCCTAGCTCCAGTTTCCCACAAAAGCAGATACATGGAAGCAGTGATAATGACTCAACTGACTGGATTCCTGCCACCCATGTGGAATATTTGGATTCTGGGTGTTCTGGCAATATAAGAGTCAATTAGTGGAAAAGAGTGCTCACTGGCTCTCTCTCTCCTTTCCCCTTAAAAATTTTAAAAATACATAAAGTAAAGATAACCTGGACAGTTAAACTGAATATTCACATTTCCCAGCTGGATATACCAGACTTAGAAAAATTAAAATTTAAAGTTGGGCCTATAATACAACTATGTTAAGAATATGTTAAGAATAAGAACACAGACTTCGAAGGTAATAGAAAGGGAGGGAGGTGGTTTTGATGCAGCATAGAAGAGAGACTTAATTTATATTCCCAGTTATGCATGTTGTTTACAAAGTGAACATACAGCAGATAATTCGTATTCTTTGACTTCTCCTCCAGGATCAAAAGGCTACTACTGATGCAGTCTATATTGTTAATGTAAAATTTCACTTGTAAAAATATTTATGGGCCTTTAAGAAGCATGGTGATATTTTACTTCATAGAATTCACTCAAATACATAATCATAATTATTGTTGTCCTTTATCCTCCAAGAAGGAATTCTCCTTACAAGTAAAGTGACAAATTTGTGTCACTTAATGTAAAAAAGACCAATGTTTTTTAACAACATAATGAAGTTTTTAAATAAGAGATGAAAATAGGAGATAAGATATAGAAAAATCCAAATTATTCATTTGCTTAAATCCAAATTGTTTATCTACCTATAGGAGATACAAGTGAGAATATTCTTTTTTTTAAGTTTTATTTAATGAATATAAATTTCCAAAGTACAGCTTATGGATTACAATGGCTTCCCCACCCCATAACGTCCCTCCTACCTGCAACCCTCCCCTTTCCCAATCCCTCTCCCCTTCCATTCACATCAAGATTCATTTTTGATTCTCTTTATATACAGAAGATCAGTTTAGCATACATTAAGTAAAGATTTCAACAGTTTGCTCCCACACAGAAACATAAAGTGAACAATACTGTTTGAGTACTAGTTATAGCATTAAATCTCAATGTACAGCACACTAAGGACAAAGATCCTACATGATGAGTAAGTGCACAGTGACTCCTGTTGTTGACTTAACAAATTGACAGTCTTGTTTATGGCATCAGTAATCACCCTAGGCTCTTGTCATGAGCTGCCAAGGCTGTGGAAGCCCCCTGAGTTCACCAACTCTGATCATATTTAGACAAGACCATGGTCAAAGTGGAAGTTCTCTCCTCCCTTCAGAGAAAGGTACCTCCTTCTTTGATGACCCTTTCTTTCCACTGGGATCTCACTCACAGAGATCTTTCATTTAGGTTTTTTTTTTATTTTTATTTTTATTTTTTTTTTGCCAGAGTGTCTTGGCTTTCCATGCCTGAAATACTCTCATGGGCTTTTCAGCTGGATCCACATGCCTTAAGGGCTGATTCTGAGGCCAGAGTACTGTTTAGGACATCTGCCATTCTACGGGTCTGCTGTGTATCTTACTTCCCTTGTTGGATCGTTCTCTCCCTTTTATATTCCATCAGCTAGTATTTGCAGACACTAGTCTTGTTTATGTGATCCCTTTGGTTCATAGTCCTATCATTATGATCAATTGTGAACAGAAATTGATCACTGGGACTAGTGAGATGGCATTGGTACATGCCACCTTGATGGGATTGAATTGGAATCCCCTGGTATGTTTCTAACTCTACCGTTTGAGGTAAGTCAGCTTGAGCATGTCCCAAGTTGCACATCTCTTCCCTCTCTTATTCCCACTTTTATATTTAACAGCAATCACTTTTCAGTTAAGTTTCAGCCCTTAGGAATAATTATGTATTGATTACGGTATTCAACCAAAAGTATTAAGTAGAACAAACATACTAAGAGGGATAACATATTAAGTTGTTCATCAACAGTCAGGGCGAGGGCTGATCAAGTCACCGTTTCTCATAGTGTTCATTTCACTTTAACAGGTTTCCTTTTTGGTGCTCAGTTAGTTGTCACCTATCAAGAACATGTGGTAATTTTCCCTTTGGGATTGGCTTATTTCACTCAGCATAGTGTTTTCCAAATTCCTAACAGGGATCACTTTTCAGTTAAAATTTAAACACCTAGGAATAATTGTGTGTTAATTACAGAGTTCAATCAATGGTACTAGAACAAAAAAAATACTAAAATGGATAAAGTATTACATTGTACATCAACCGTCAGGACAAGAGCTGATGAAGTCACTGTTTCTCATAATGTCCATTTCATTTCAGCAAGTTTCCCCTTTGGTGCTCAGTTAGTTGTCTCCGATCAGGGAGAACATATGATATTTGTCCCTTTGGGACTGGCTTAATTCACTCAGCATGATGTTTTCCAAATTCCTCCATCTTGTTGCAAATTACTGGGTTTCGTTGTTTTAATATTCTTTATTCCCAGTTCTCTCACACACAAAGGGAAAAATTAGTTCATATGAAGAATGGAAAGAAACTTTAACAGATAGGGCACAACTCTGAAATCACAAGTACAAGAAAGGATACCCTCAGAGATGACCCTCCCTTGAAGTTAGCCCTTGCTTGGTGGGGGAGACATGGAAATCTTCAGGAAAAAGGACAGACACAAGCAGTTACACTAAGTGACATCAGACACTGACCATACCTCATTTGGAAAGTGGGTCAAGTCACACCTGACACACTTATCAAATAAAATGTCAGATGGACTCAGACTATAAGTAATATTGGGGAAAACAGAAAACATTAGTGAATGAACTGTACCAGAGAATATTTGTTTACATGATCAGATTGCAGCAGGGACAATAACAAAGCTAATGGTAGTGTTTACACAATAGCAAAAAGCAGATGTAAAGCGAAACATTCACTGTTCAATCAACCAGATGAAGGAGCTGCTTAATGCCCAACAGCTGGATATTTGGAAACATGCAGACATTTGATAGCACATTTTTCTAAATAGATTTCCCTCAGAGCCAGAGCATGTTCCACACAAGGAAACTGGTTTCTGTTTCTTCTTTTTTAACCATGGCTGGATTACTAGCACTCTCACCCTCTCTATTTGGAAGATATTTTGAAGGAACTCTCTGCTGTCTCTGAAAGATAAGTCAGCACACCTTCAAAGAGCACAGATCTACAATTTTTCATACTATTTAGCAAAACACATGTCATGGGCTCTCAGGCTAACTATTTTTTAAATATTTATTTATTTATTTATTTGAAAGTTAGAGTTACAGAGAGGCAGAGGCAGAGAGAGGGAGAGAGAGGTCTTCCATCTGCAGGTTTACTCGCCGGATGGCTGCAAGGGCTGGACCATCACAGATCTGAAGCCAGGAGTCAGGAGTTTCTTCCTGATCTCCCACATGGGTGTAGGGGTCCAGGGACCTGGGCCGCCATCTATTGCTTTCCCAGGCCATAGCAGAGAGCTGGATCAGAAGTGGAGCATCTGGGACTCAAACCTGTGCCCATATGGAATGCCGGCACTGCAGGTGGTGGCTTTTTGCAGAAATGGGAAGGATGTGACTTCCTAAGAAACTGTTAGATAACTTCTTTTGGATATTTAAGTTCTGGTTTATTTAAAATGTGAATATGGATTGCCACCTCAAGCAAAATAAATATAATTTCTGTATTTTCAGGTGCATTCTTGATAATTACTTTTAACCACTATTCTGACTCTTGTAAATACGAAGGTTAATGTTATAGTAGCTTGTTTGTAGATTAAAAGGCAGACTCAATGTCTTTCATTAAGTGAAATATGTGCTGGAATATGTAGCACCTATAAACACAACAATAAAATTAATTCCAGAGCATATTCAAACAGAAGGTCCTCAATCACACTTTCAGAAAAGGCAAGAATGTCCCTATTAATTCATTGCAGGGTCTCTTCCCTTTGCACTTGCCTTGGTAATTGGGTTTGATTCTGCCTTCAGACTAATTCAATGTCTATATTGTCAAAATATATACTGGAGGCTTGTGTGTGTACTTTCTGGCTTTGATTCATTACCCATAATTTACCCAGATTCCAGTAATGATTAGAGTACATGTTTCACTGAAGGAGTGACTTTGGACTTTTCTGTACTCTGTGGTGATTCTTTATGGCAGTTTCTTGACTTTGCAGCTTTCAATATCCAACAGCCTGTTTCATTTTTAGACAACTGTGTGTGTGTGTGGCTTTCATGGAGCAAAGATATCTTTGTACTACATCCTAATTGTGATGTCTTCACATAGTCTTGCAACTACACACACGCACCTAAAAAGACTGTTTTCACATAATAATTGCTGATCAAAAACTTTCTGTGAGACTTCATTTTTTGGGAGAATCACCAAAAATCTGCTTGGTTTGCAAATATTTCTATCAAGAGAATACATCATTCTTGCAATTTCTTTAATCCTGAGAGTATTTTTACAGTCTTGAATTGGATTTTACACTTTTTTATTCTCTCTTAAGGGATACATTTATTGTTACTCTTCATGAAAATTAGCAATTATTTTCATTATTTAAAATATTGAGATATAATTCACAAAAGTGAGGTGTGAATTTTTAACTATATAATTTCCTATGTACTTTTTTTTTTTTTTGACAGGCACAGTGGACAGTGAGAGAGAGAGACAGAGAAAAAGGTCTTCCTTTGCCGTTGGTTCACCCTCCAATGGCCGCCGCGGCCGGCGCGCTGCGGCCGGCGCACCACACTGATCCGATGGCAGGAGCCAGGAGCTTTTCCTGGTCTCCCATGGGGTGCAGGGCCCAAGCACTTGGGCCATCCTCCACTGCACTCCCTGGCCACAGCAGAGAGCTGGCCTGGAAGAGGGGCAACCGGGACAGAATCCGGCGCCCCAACTGGGACTAGAACCTGGTGTGTCGGCGCCGCTAGGCGGAGGATTAGCCTAGTGAGCCGCGGCGCCGGCCCATTTCCTATGTTCTTATAAATGCTACCAAGATATCAATTTTTCTATTATCTCAGAAGGTTTCTTTACTTCTCTTCCTAGTCATCCCCACCAATAGTGTTCTGTTACCATAAACTAGTTTTGTCTGTTTTAAACTTCATATAAATGGCTTGTTATTGTGTTACTTTTTGTCCAGTTGCTTAATTCATCATATTTTTCCATATGATTTCATGTATGAATAAACTTTTCTTTGCTACTTTTGCTGTGTGATATTCCCTGCTATGTGCTTACTGAAGTTTGTTCATTCATTTCTCTGTTGATGTTCATTTGTTTTCAGCTTTTGAGTATTATAACTGAAACTGCTATGAACATCAATGGGAAAAATCTTTGAACACACATACCCATGTAATATATATTTTAATTAATTTGTTTTCATTTTATTTCAAAGGTGGAGAGAGAACTTAAGAGAGAAAACTGCAGAGGACCTCTCTCAGACATTCTGAAAATCATTGATCAGTGATTTTGATCAGGGATGCAAGAGCACCTGGCACTCACACAACTGGGATGCCTGTTGTTTGAAGATGTACAGAAAACTTTCTTACTTCACAGGGTGTTGGATAGAAAACTCAGGAGGGTCTTCCTTCAGTAGTGGGGAATGATCAGCCCTCAATGAAATCCTGCTCTTATCTTCCTTAACCAATTATTATTCATTTATGGTGCAATAAATGTATCACAAAAGCAACTTCTAATAGAACAGAATTTCTTTCCTACTACCATTCAGTTGAAATTATTTTTGCAAATGCTTTCTTGTATAATCCTTCGATGCACTGATAATTTAGAAGAACCTCTTCCCCAATGTTTGAGAATTTGTCTGATATCCTTTTGACATTGATTTCACATTTAGTTCTATTTTTCTAAGATAACTATTATGTATGATAATATTTTTATTTTATTGTAACTACACCATTATCTGAACCTTGGTAGAATTTACTGTCACTGTGTTTCATCTACACTATGCCCATCTACTCTTAGCACTTGCATTTGGAGGGAACTTTATGTCTAACCCCACTTTCCATCAAGCCATGAGCAATAGAGATAGTACTTTTCAATGGAACATTTGTGGGCTTACTTGACTTAAATGCATTTGGGGTCGTATAAGATGTTCTGTCTAAACACAGCCCTTGTTCAGCAACTCTATCAGTTTAAATTCACTAGGAATATTGGATTTCTTCTTGAAAACCAACCATTAGAACAAAATCGTATCACTTGTACATCTCTATTTTTCCTCCTTTCCTCATCCAACATATTTTTGAATCAGGTTTTATGTGCACATTTTTATGCTCCAGACCATGAAATAAACAACTCGTGCATTTCCAAAACTCATTTTTAAAGTAAAATATAAAGAAGAGTTTGACTCATTTTCAAGGTGCATAAAAGGATGTCATTAATAATAAATTTCTTTTCTAAAATGAAATTCTACTGTTTATCTAGTTTCTGAGTAACTGTGGAAAAAGAAAATCACATGTTTCTATATTTCCATATATACATATCTGATATCTTCCATAGCTCCCATGCCAGTCAGATTTCTATGGAATCACTATTCTCATCAAGAGTCAAAATCTTTACTTATGATAACATATGCTGCCTTTCAGGGGGAAAAAAACTTTGAAAGGGAATTAAAAGGCTGGTGCCGTGGCTCAATAGGCTAATCCTCCGCCTTGCGGCGCTGGCACACGGGGTTCTAGTCCTGGTCGGGGCGCCGGATTCTATCCCAGTTGCCCCTCTTCCAGGCCAGCTCTCTGCTGTGGCCCGGGAGTGCAGTGGAGGATGGCCCAGGTCCTTGGGCCCTGCACCCCATGGGAGACCAGGAGAAGCACCTGGCTCCTGCTATCGGATCAGCGTGGTGTGCTGGCCGCAGTGCGCCGGCTGCAGCACGCCGGCTGCGGCGGCTATTGGAGGGTGAACCAACGGCAAAGGAAGACCTTTCTCTCTGTCTCTCTCTCTCTCTCTCTCACTGTCCACTCTGCCCGTAAAAAAAAAAAAAAAAAAAAAAGGAATTGAAATATTGAGTTGGTTATCAAGAGTTTTACCATTTTTCTTTCTTTTTTTTTTTTCTTTTTTTGACAGGCAGAGTAGACAGTGAGAGAGAGAGACAGAGAAAAAGGTCTTCCTTTGCCGTTGGTTCACCCTCCAATGGCCGCCGCGGCCGGCGCGCTGCGGCCGGCGCACCACACTGATCCGATGGCAGGAGCTAGGAGCTTTTCCTGGTCTCCCATGGGGTGCAGGGCCCAAGCACTTGGGCCATCCTCCACTGCACTCCCTGGCCACAGCAGAGAGCTGGCCTGGAAGAGGGGCAACCGGGACAGAATCCGGCGCCCCGATCGGGACTAGAACCTGGTGTGCCGGCGCCGCAAGGCGGAGGATTAGCCTAGTGAGCCGCGGCGCCGGCCTATCATTTTTCTTTCTTTTTTAAAATAAAATTTATCCTTTCATAAACAGTTCCATTCCTCGTTTACTCTCCAAATGTGACCACAGCTGGGTCTTGGCCATGCCCAAATTAGCAGCCAGGAACACAATCAAGGCTTCCCATGTGGATGGCAGGGACCCAACCTCCAGAGCATCATCTGCTACCTCCTGGAGTGTACATTAGAAGCTGGATTATGGGAGTAGAGCCAGAACTTGTACCCAGGAACTGTAATATGGGATGCAGTATCCCAAGCAGTGCCTTAATCATTACACTAAATGTCAACCCTTGCCTTTCTGCTTCAGTATAGCTAGTTTTTATTTTTCACTCTGAAACAGGTTCCATATTTTTCTTTAGTTTTTTTCAGTAATGAAAAGAAAGTTGTATAAGATGTTGTCTAATATTTAACCTAGTTGAGATAATTTGGCACACTATAGTTCTACAATTTCTATGTTAAGAAGAAATTATGTTAAGAGTATGTTAAGAACTATGTTAAGAACAAAATTAGTTGTTATCCTTGTCCTTCTCACTGTGTCATGTGGTTAAGAGTGGTTAAATACCCTCTGGATGAAAATTTTATAATCTGTTGTTCAAAATGTGATTGCAATTCTAAATGCCAACTTCTTGCCTTATTAAAATTCTAACCTCTTTTGTGACATCATTAAACCCAATGACTTGCAAGAATTTAGTCAAAGCAATCCAGATAAGCCAGAGGCTCCTCCTGCATGCCATTCCTTCTCAAACTCAATGCATTCCAACAAATAAAGCAACACCATAAAGTAGTGATAGTAGTTAAACAATAAATATTCTTTCTCTTTAAGTGTTTGACAGGGTTCTGTATAGTCAAATGACTGTTCCACTCATCTACATGGATAAGGGTTACAGTTTCTTCCCTTATGTTCCTGAGTTTTTTTCTCACCAAAGGCTCTATTCCAGCAGGCAACAGAGGAGAGCAAAAGCAAATTAATAGTATCTGCTGTTTCCTGGCATCTCAATTATGCTCTGGTCCTGAATTAAGAAAAGCCTGGGTGGTGAAGTGTAGCTGGTTTGATCTTGTCCACCCTTATGGCAAAAATTTAAAATCTTGATGGGGCTTCCCCCAATGCTGCTGATCAAAGAGAAAGAATGACTTGAGCTGGGAGAAAAATGTAGAGTCTGAAATCTGTTTAGCCTCAAGCATCCAGCACTCCTCTGTGATGGGTCATCAAAGCCTCTGTGCAAATGATGTCAGCCAGCCCAGGGGGTCAAACACACAGGAGGTAGGAGAGGTGGTGTGCAGGCACCAGCACACAGTCCCCTTGTACCCTCACCACAGTGAGCAGGCAGGGAGGCAGTCTTAAAATCCATCTTCAAATTCTATTTTCCCTGAATCAGCAGTCTTAAACATAACCATAATTCTGCTTAACTCCACATTATACTTTTACCATAGTGTTCCAAAATTCATAACATGTAAATAGCCAACTTCCCAGTTTCTTATAGTGATGATTACATATACAAATTCTCTGGCCCTACTGTTAGACCCAGTGAATCCAAGAGATCCACACATGTACTAAGTTCCCTACATGTATTTTTTACTTGATTTTCTTTTTTTAAAAAAGATTTATTTATTTATTTGAAAGGCAGATTTACAGAGCGGCAGAGCCAGAGCTGCACCAATCCAGAGCCAAGAGCCAGGAACTTCATCTGGTCTCCCACACGGGTTCATGGGCCCAAAGACTTGAACCATCTTCTACTGCTTTCCCAGGCCATAGCAGAGTGCTAGATCGGAAGTGGAGCAACTGGGACTCGAATAGTGCCCATATGAGATGCTGGCACTGCAGGAAGTGGCTTTAATCACTACGCCACAGTGCCGACCCCACTTAATATTCTTTTTTTCCCCCTTCTAAGAATGACATTTTTAAACTGTTATTTAATGAATATAAATTTCCAGAGTACAGCTTATGGATTACAATGGCTTCCCCACCCCAAAACTTCCCTCCCACTCGCAACCCTCCCCTTTCCCACTCCCTCTCCCCTTCCATTCACATCAAGATTCATTTTTGATTCTCTTTATATACAGAAGATCAGTTTAGCATATATTAAGTAAAGATTTCAACAGTTTGCACCCACACAGAAACACAAAGTGTAAAGTACTGTTTGAGTACTAGTTATAGCATTAAATCACAATGTACAGCACACTAAGGACAGAGATCCTACATGAGGAGTAAGTGCACAGTGACTCCTGTTGTTGACTTAACAAATTGACACTCTTGTTTATGGCATCAGTAATCACCCTAGGCTGTTGTCATGAGTTGCCAAGGCTATGGAAGCCTTTTGAGTTCACCGACTCTGATCATATTTAGACAAGGTCGTAGTCAAAGTGGAAGTTCTCTCCTCCCTTCAGAAAAGGCACCTCCTTCTTTGCTGACCTGTTCTTTCCACTGGGATCTCACTCACAGAGATCTTTCATTTAGGTGTGTGTGTTTGTTTGTTTGTTTGTTTGTTTTCAGAGTGTCTTGGCTTTCCATGCCTGAAATACTCTCATGGGCTCTTCAGCCAGATCCAAATGTCATAAGGGCTGATTCTGAGGCCAGAGTGCTGTTTAGGACATCCGCCATTCTATGAGTCTGCTGTGTATCTCACTTCCCACGTTGGATCATTCTCTCCCTTTTTTATTCTATCAGTTAGTATTTTCAGACACTATTCTTGTTTATGAGATCCCTTTGGTTCTTAGTCCTATCATTATGATCAATTATGGACAGAAATTGATCACTGGGACTAGTGAGATGGCATTGGAACATGCCACCTTGATGGGATTGAATTGGAATCCCCTGGTATGTTTCTAACTCTACCGTTTGGGGCAAGTGCGATTGAGCATGTCCCAAGTTGCACATCTCTTCCCTCTCTTATTCCCACTCTTATATTCAACAGGGATCACTTTTCAGTTAAATTTCAACACTTAAGCATAACTGTGTATTAATTACAGAATTCAACCAATAGTATTAAGTAGAACAAAAAAATACTAAAAGGGATAACGTATTAAGTTGTTCATCAACAGTCAGGGCAGGGGCTGATCAAGTCTCATAGTGTTCATTTCACTTTAACAGGTTTCCTTTTTGGTGCTTGGTTAGTTGTCACAGATCAGGGAGAACATATGATATTTGTCCCTTTGGGATTGGCTTATTTCACTCAGCATAATGTTTTCCAGATTCCTCCATTTTGTTGCAAATGACTGGATTTCATTGTTTTTTTACTGCTGTATAGTATTCTATAGAGTACATATCCCATAATTTCTTTATCCAGTCTACCGTTGATGAGCATTTGGGTTGATTCCAGGTCTTAGCTATTGTGAATTGAGCTGCAATAAACATGAAGGTGCAGACTGTTTTTTTGTTTCCTGATTTAATTTCCTTTGGGTAAATTCCAAGGAGTGGGATGGCTGGGTTGAATAATTTTTACAATTGTATATTTCAATTTTCTTTAAAATAACAAACTTAAGCGTCCACTAAATAAAGAATTTAATGCCATAAAAAAAGAATGAAATACTGTCTTTTGCAAAAAACAATGGAGACAACTGAAGGCCATTTTATGTTTCTTTATCATTGTACTTCAGTAAGCCATCAAAGATTATTGGAATAAACATCATGTATTTGAAAATATCTCAAAATTAGCTTTGTAATTTACTATTGAAAGAGAATTCTACTGTGTATCTGTTCAACTGTTTTTGAATGATGGTCAAGTCAGTGAATTGTATCATTATCAGCTCATTAATGTACTTCTTTTGATACCAAACAGGTTTCTTTTTTTTCTTAATTTTTTGACAGGCAGAGTGGACACTGAGAGAGAGAGAGAGAGACAGAGAGAAAAGTCTTCCTTTGCCGTTGGTTCACCCCCCAATGGCCGCCACAGTCGGTGCTCCGCGCTTATCCAAAGGCAGGAGCCAGGTGCTTCTCCTGGTCTCCCATGTGGGTGCAGGGCCCAAGGATCTGGGCCATCCTCCACTGCACTGCCAGGCCACAGCAGGGAGCTGGACTGGAAAAGGAGCAACCAGGACAGAATCCGGCGCCCCGACCGGGACTAGAACCCTGTGTGCTGGCACCACAAGGCGGAGGATTGGCCTATTGAACCTCGGCACCGGCCTAGGTTTCGTGATCACAAGTAATATAATATGAGATATTATGGTGTTGAATAAGGCTATTGGGTAGTCCATTTATAATATTTCTGGTAGATGGGAAGTCAGAGGAATACATATCCAAGATAAGAACAATCCAATTAAGGACAAATCACTATCTATCCAATAAAGAATTAGGTCCTAAGTAAGTGTCCTAGCAATGCTATCTTGTACCCCTGGATATGTGTAAGCATTGGACATTCAGTAGCAGTCATGCCCACAGTGTCTTGCTGAGGATCAATCATCTTATTTTTGAACCCATAAATAATTTATTATCTTATCAGTTGTGTTTTTCTTCAGGAGTCAAAAGAGCCAGTTGAAGTGGCTGTGAATAAATAATGAAAAATTATCTAGTTTGCCTGATTAATAAAAATGGGTATTTTATAGGTAATAAATAGTTACAAATTGTAGATCATTTCCAAAAATTTCAAATCTCTCAAACACATCTTATTGATGCCAATCATGTACTCTTATTCCTTCTAACTTTTGATCACTTGACTGATCTATTAACCAATGCCTATGAATTGGTGAAAACTCATCACACTGGCCATAACTCCTTCCATTCAGAAAGAAAATTTTGTCTATTTGATAGAATTCCTTTTTTAATTGCCTTTCAAGGTCAGATCTAAGTGTGGCTACTATGATTTAACTCTCTTTTTCAGTGGTGCCAGTATGATGTGTAGAATGATCTACTAAACTTGACTTACTACTTTCTTAACTCTTCATGGAGAGCTACAGATGAGTCTAGATACATGGCTTAACAGAACCGGTAGTAGAGCAAGAGTAGATATATTGCAAGAATAACTGACTTATTCATGTAATTCACTTGCGTGTATGTGCTTGAGTTCAGTCTCGTGTATACCGATTTCACTTACCCATGTAGTACTATTAAGCAAATTCTACTTTACAGGTTAATGGTTGAGATAACACCAAGTCATGGAAGGGTGCTAAATCATCAAGTCACTTGATCTTTCCAGTTTAATTTTCATTCTCTACTAAGGCCTATTAAAAAGTCAGAAGCTCTTTCATTAAAGCAACTGGTTTCAGTGTGTTGTCTATAGACCTTTGGGGACAACAGTCTATTTGGGGGTAATCTGCAAAGAAACAAATATTTTGTAATAATATTAAGATTCTTCTTATGGTTTGGTTCCCCAAAGTTCCCAAGTTGAAATAATAACCTGTAATATGATGGCCATAGGAGGTAGGGCTATGGAAGGTATTCAGGTCATGATGATAAAGCCCTCATAAATGGGATTACTGCCCTTATAAAAAGACATGATTGACTTTGCTTGCTTTTCTCTTCCATGTGAGAATGAAATGAGAAGATGGCCAGGTGCATACCAAGAAGTGGATATTGGATATTGACCCGTCAGTAGATCAACTAACACCATGATCCTTGGACTTCTTGGCTTCTAGAATGTAAGATTCTTTCTTTCTTTCTTTCTTTCTTTCTTTCTTTCTTTCTTTCTTTCTTTCTTTCTTTCTTTCTTTCTTTCTTTCGACAGGTAGAGTTATAGAGAGAGACAGAGAGAAAGGTCTTCCTTCCGTTGGTTCACTCCCCTAATGGCTACTACTGCCGGCAATGTGCTGATCCGAAGTCAGGAGCCAGGTACTTCTTCCTGGTCTCCCATGCAGGTGCAGGGGCCCAAGCGCTTGGGCCATCCTCCACTGCCCTCCGCTGCAGGCAGAGGATTAGCCAAGTGAGCCATGTCGCTGGCCCCAAGATAAAAGTTTCTATTGCATAAGTCACCTAGTCAATGGATCTGGTTATAACAACCTGAAGAGTAATCTCTTATATTTTGCTACTTTTTCACTGTGCTGAAAAAACTTTCCTTGATGGTGCAAAAGAATGGTGAAAAAGAACCTTACATTAGGCACTGATATCAGACAGTGGGTACTGCTAGTCAACAATTGTTGATCACAATGAATATACTCAAACTAAACAACACCAACATATCACTCAAGAATGACTTTGAATAAGCATAAAATTATTAATTTTATTTAGTCCAAATGCTTTAATACTTGACATTGTTAGTAATCTGACAAAATGGGAAATATGTGTGAGTTAAACTTGTTGCTGTTTTTCATGGAATACCATTTTTATTTGAATGAATGATGTACATCAATCTACAGTGATACAGACTTGACCATTTGGAAGACATTTGCTCAAAAATGAAAAAAAAAAACAAAACAAATCAACTGAAAATTTTTATAATCAATGATAAAATGTAATCTTTCAATGAAAAATTGAAATTTGTTTTTATCTGACAGCTTATTTGTATTTAAAGATTATTCTATTCTGATGAGAATGATGATGACATTAATAAGTAGAAATTATAGATAACATGTCATTGAGATGTGTCAGAATTTGGAAGATAGCTTAAATCAGTGAAGCAGTGGCTTCCAAATGACCACTACATTGTTTTTTGAAATCATATATGAATAAATGTTGAATTCAGCTAGAAAAATAGATGAATGAATGTTTATGTAAGAAAAAGACAAAATATTCAGCGATATTATTTTAAGAGCTTGAAAACCACTATTTATTTTTTTCTGTGTTATCAGAGACTGGCCACAGAAATCTGAAAAGGCTATTAAATTCTCCTCCCTTTTCTAATTGCATAACTATGTGCGACCAGATTGTCTTCACTTACTTTTATCAAAACAACTTATAGGACAAATTCAATGGAGAAGCAGTTATGAGAATCTAACTGTCTTTTGTTAAGCTATATAGTAAGAAGATTTCCAAAAATAATTAAAAAACCATTCATTCATTTATTTTTGAAATGTAGCTCTGTTCCATGCAAATACATCATTTATATTTTCATTTATATTTTCAATATATTTCATATATACTATATATAAATATATATTTATATTTTCATTTATATTATTCTATTATATTT
This sequence comes from Oryctolagus cuniculus, assembly GCF_051225735.1. NCBI lineage: Eukaryota > Metazoa > Chordata > Mammalia > Lagomorpha > Leporidae > Oryctolagus > Oryctolagus cuniculus. Next base: position 33,496,654 of record NC_142876.1, read on the forward strand.
TAAATATATTATCAAATATTTATAGAGTTATAGAATCGCCTCCATTTTTTATTCTAATATAGCAAATATCAAAAGATACAATCTGCCTAACCAAGAACTTTGGTGCTTTAAGTATTAAGTATATAAAAAAATGTAATTCTGCAATAAACAGTTTGAGAATGTCTTCTGTAAAGAATAATAGTTTTTTGTTGTTGATGATGAGAGCAGCTTAACTCTAATCCTTAAGAGTCTTCATTGTGATTCTCTTATCAGGGCTTATTAGTTCTTGCTCTTGCAGCATCCTGCTCTGCCACTGCAAGCCAAGTGGCTGAGCTGCTTCAGCTGCAATCTGGACCAGATTTAATTTATTCAAATTAAGGATATTTTCAATAAATAACTATGGACAAAACAATGGAATATTTCCTATATGGCCCCTAAAATCCTAACAGCCCCATTAAAAATGTCCCTTTCTTGGTAGTAGTGAGTGCACAGTGTTCTAATCTTTCTATTCGTCTGAAAGAAATATTTTAGCTGACCACACATGAATAACTACTAAAAGTTTAATTAAAGTAATTTATGGAATTTGTCTCCTTGCTGGTGAAAGTACCAAATGCCAAGGGGCCTAGACAAGAAGTTTCTCACTGCTTTATGCTTTCCACGTCCTGTCAGCTTGAGAATATCAATGTAGAAGACCAACATGTCCTGATGGGTATGTGAAAATCTAGTTTCTGGCAGGGTTATTCAGCACAGAGTTGAAATAAAGCAGAAGTCAGAGAACCAAGTTGTATTCTTGTGCAACTCAAGTGAAGGCCAACTGCTAAACCCTTCCTATTAGGAAAACACACTCAAAAGATTAATAGTTACACGTTTGATGTCAGTGACTATGATGGCTTGCTCTAATAGGGATACTGCAAGTGGATCAACCATAACTGAAGTCCCAAACAGATTAAATTTATAATAATCATTATTGTTTTTCAAATATGCCTATTTTCTGCAGAGCTCCTATTGGTAATCTTTTTAAAGATTTATTTTACTTGAAAGGCAGAATTACAGAGAGAGGGAGGGAGAGACAAAGAGAGAAACCTTCCATGGTGGTTCATTCCCCAAATAGCCCCAACAGCCGGAACAAGGGCAGATCAAACCAGGAGCCTGAAACTTCTTTTGGGCCCCCATGTGGATGCAGAAGCCCAAGCACTTGGGGCCATCCTTTCCTGCTTTCCCAAGAGCTTTAACAGAGAATTGGATCAGAAATCGAGCAGCTGGAAATCGAACTGTCGCTCATTTGGGATGCCAGTGCTGCAAGCAGTGGCTTAACACAATATGCTGCAGCATTGGCCCTCATTCTGGGTAATTTGAAAGAGCATGTGATATATACAATTCCTTCAAGTGTTTTAAATGAGTGATAACAGGGCTAATCATTGAGAGAGTCCTACAAATGAAGTACCGCCTCTCTTTCACTGGTTTCACGAGAACCAAGAGCTCCTAGGTCTTTCATTCAGCTATTTCCAAAGCACTAAACCTAATGGATCAAATAATCAATATAGGAGTTACGCAACTTGCTGAGTATATCTATTCTAACTGTACACATCCAAATGATTATTAACTATATGATAGTTTGACTTTGAAGTAACCTTGAGTTAAAACTGCATTTATCACCTAACCATGTAAACTTTCACTCTGAGCAGTCAATTATGAGGGGCTTTGGAGTCCCCAGAGATTAATTTCAACTCAAAGATTACATTATTCAAAAAAATTTCTAGATTTGTGTTTTTATGTTTCCCAGAGAGCAACCACATTGTTATTCCTGTAACCACCATTATGCCAATCACTTTAGAGAGGATCAACATGTTCTTGTGAAGTTACTGCTAAGGTTTTCCTCAATCCCTTTTATAATCACTTTTTATAATCATTTTTTTTCCAAATCATATGAAGATACAGATAGTGGTAAAGTGGGATTGTTTGAGGATCGTATTAAATAGGAGTTTATTTCTAGGAACTTTATAATCAATGAGATGCCATCAAAGTTGTGCATGTGTCAAAACACCCTTTCTTTGGCACCTAAGTACTACTGCATTCTAAATCCCAGATAGTCAATCACATGTCCTATAACCACTAAGTGTATCCTACTGGCAGCATCTTTCACTTCCATATACTGCACACAATAAACACAATACATTTCAAAGATGCTAGGGCACCCTTTTGTATCTCATTTATCATGATTTTGTGGATGGAATTTTTTTAGATGCTTTCAGAAGATGGAGTCACGGGTGGGCAAACTGATTGCACATAGTAACTCTACTCCAGTTTCTCTCACTAAGTATTTCAAATCTTCTCATTGTATCAGTGAATTCTGGCATTTCAACTTCATTGAGTATAGGCTATTAGGACATTTTTAAAATGTAATTTTTAGTTAACCAATGGACCAAACAATAAGAATTATTTCTAGCTTTTTAATCTCACTTATCTCACTTATTGAATCCAAAATAGCAATTTCCTGTATTAATGGATTCAGTATAGTAAAATGATGTTTCTTCTAAGTATGTAGCACCCTCCTTCACATATTATCTATTTTTCCCATGCAAATTATTATAAGTTATAAATAAGATAGTGTTCTTAATATGAAAATGGTTATAGTAAGCCTCTGAATCTTACCAAGATCTGTCTGCAAGTATTTACATGGAGGTAACTAATGGTAATGGAGAAAGATAGGACATGAGACAATTATAGTTCCCCCATGTAAAAATGAACTGTATTTACCAGGTAATAGAAGAGTTTCTTTATTCTGGTTGATTTGTTCTTTCTTTTTTTTTCTTTCTTCATTTTTTACTTTTTCTATCTTTCTTCTTTATTTTTGACTTGATATGCACAGAAAGAGAAAGAGCCAGAGAGCCAGATATCTTACCTCTGCTGGTTCACTCCCAAAATGTCCACAACATTAGGGTCTGGGGTAGGCCTAAGACAGGAGCCTGAACTTGAGTGTGGGTCCAGCACATGACTGAAAGGGCACAAATTACATCAGTCATCACCTGTTGCCCCTGCTCATTGTCAGAGGCTAGAATTGGAAGCAGAGTGAGTAGTTGAACAGAGGCACTCAAATATGGAATGAGAGTTTAGCACTGGCCCTAATGCACTTTGAATTAATCAATCAGTTTACCCACATCCTTGTAACCTTGGTAAACATCAGATAATGTAGTTTCCCATTACCATCACCTCCATTACAATCGTCACTAACTAAAACAACCCTTCAATAAAAGACCCCCTATTATTATGGATAATTTAAGTACTTGTTTCACTACTGGATGCCAAAAAATCCTTTCATGAAATAATAATAATAATAAAACTCATTCTCACTATTTTCAAGTTAGATGCTCAGCCTGCAACTACATTTCGAAGCAATATTATACAGATAATATGCAACTAGCATAAAATGTAACTATTTATGTGAAAAGGAGTTAATACAGAGCACTGTTTATTGACAAATTACTCCAAATAATGGAAGAGAAAAATTTAGCTCTAATATCCAAGAATATGCACCATGGCTTACTTGGCTAATCCTCTGCCTGAGGCGCCGGCACCCCAGGTTCTAGTCCCTGTTGGGGCGTTGGATACTAGTTCTGGTTGTGCCTCTTTCAATCCAGCTCCCTGCTGTGGCCTGGGAGGGCAGTGAAGGGTGGCCCAAATGGGTCCCTGCACCTGCGCAAGAGACCGGGAAGAAGTACCTGGCTCCTGTCTTCAGATCAGCGCAGTGCCGGCCGTGGCAGCCATTAGGGGAGTGAACCAATGGAAGGAAGACCTTTCTTTCTGTGTCTCTCTCACTGTCTATAACTTTCTCTCTCTCTCTCTCTCACTGTCTAACTCTGCCTGGCAAAAAAATAAAAAAATAAAATAAAAAATAAAAAAATAAAAAAATCCAAGAATAAATTGCAGAATACAACAGAATTGGCTTGCTAGTGAAGCTGTTCGATTTGACATCATCAGGAAGGTGTAGTGTCAGGCTTGCATTCCTTTATTCAAGAGTATATCACATAGGTTACGATCAGGAAGTGCCACTTACAATAGTTGTCTGCAGAACCATATTGCACCTGCTATGGCTGTACTAGCAAAAAATATGTGCCTCACTTTCTGCTTTTATACATATGAAACTAGTAAGAAGAAACTGGGACCTATATTAATACTACCACAGACTATCAACATCTCTTCAGCTTCATTTGACCTTAGAAAAAGGATAAGGAATATTTACATGGCTTTCATCACACTTCTGCATCCTGAAATTTATCAAGCACAAGAGGAATTCATATCATGTAAAGAAACTAAGTCACTTAAGAACTGGAAAATACATTTTATAGGGTTTATAGATGTACACTTGCTTAATTTCAAGACATCACATTAGGAGGAGAGTAGAGGTGCCAGTGTTGTAACCTAGCAAGTGATGCCACTGCTTATAATGCTGGCATCCCATATGTGTACTGGTTCATGTCCTAGCAACTCCACTTCTGATCCTGCTTCCTGTGAATGGCCTGAGAAAGGCAGTGGAAGATGGCCCAATATTTGAGTCCATGCCACTGTTGTGGAAGACCTGGTTGAAACTCCTGGCTCCTGACTTCGCCCTGGGCATTGTAGCCATCTGGCAAGTGAACCAGCAAATGGAAGTTCTCTCTCTCTCTCTCTCTCTCTCTTTCTCTTTCTCTCTCTCTGTTTCTCCCTATCTCTCTCTGTAGCTCTTTCAAAATAAACAAATCTTTATTAAAAAAAGCAGAGTAGGATGTACTTCTGTACCAATCCATTACACTTGCCATTTGCTATGGTGATTAAAATAATAAAAATGATAAATAATCTTTAAAAGAACTCAGAATGCTCCACTTGCCCTATGTGGATTGAATCTTTTACTTCTAGAGATCAGATTACATTTGAGGTGGGATTGAGAACTCTATCCACTCAAACAAGGTACTGAAAAAAATATATTTAAGTACATGACTCATATTGGTCAAATGTAAAAATAATTTTTAAAAAGCCTTCTTCCTTTTTAATCCAGACTATTTTGACTGTAATAAACAGATTTTTAAGGAAATGAAGGAATCGTTTCTCTGGATGATAGTTTCTGCGGTTACCCACCATATGTCAATGGCATACAATTTACGGTTTCTGTAATTCAATGAGGCCAACATCAGTATTGTTCAATATTTATTTTTATTTATTTTAAAGGCATGGGTGGAGAGAAAGAGAGAGACAGAAAGCTATCATCCATCTCTGGTTCACTCCACAAATGACAGGAATGCTTGGGGCTGGGCGAGGCTGAAGCCAGAAACCTGGAACTACGTCAGGTTCTCCTACAGATGATCCCATAGGGTCTACATCAGATGATCCTGACAGGGATGCAGGTAATTAGACCATCTGCCACTTCTTCCCTAGGCACATTGTCAGGGAGCTGGATCTGAAGTGGAGCAGTGGGTGCTTAAACTGGTGCTCCTAAAATGTTTGTGACAATGGCTTAGTCATGCTACATCGCCAGCTCCCAGTGTCAGTATTAAATTCTTATTCTTTTACCAATTCATAGAAGAATAAATTCATGAAAATATCAAAAATATTATTAAGAATGGTTGGCAAATGAGAAACGTAATCTAAATATAGGTCTACGAATATTCAAGTGAGAAAATACAAACATATATAATATTTATTCTCAGGTTCGCTTTCACTTCAGGGAACCTCTTTGCAAATCCCTTTAAAGTGCTGAGTTAAAGGAAGAAACAGAGCTTTTCAGGAACCTGAAGTTGGCTAAATTTAGATATGCAAATGAATCCACAGGGTTTGCTTACACTCCATAGGCAGTCTGCAAAATCTCTTTCTGTCTTTTTCCTTCTTCTTACACTACCCCTAATTAAAAGAGCAGTTCAGTTTACAGGGTCAACTTCTGGTGCTGACCTAGCTTTGAAGCTGTTTTGAGAGAGGTAGAAACCTGCACTAGAGAGAAGTGGCAATTAGTTCCCCCATAATTAATGAGTGAATGATACCAGCAAATGGAAGTGGGCCCTTTTCAGGCTGCCGAGTGGGAAAACATGGATTGGATTAGGGACTATTTCCTAAGTGCAGTTTCTCCTAGGAATGGTTCACCATTTCTCCCAGAAATGGCATAATCCTGGGATGAAGACCAAATAAAATTACTGCAGTTCTGAAGATTGGAATGTGGAGATGCTCACGTGGAACCGCTCAAGAGGAGAGGTCCTTGGAACAAATTGGTGTGATGTATAATGAGATAAAAGCTCCTTCAACCACTCAGGACAGAACTATCTTGTAGTGTAATGTGTTATTCTAGAATAAATGCTGTTGGATATAGTCTGGTTTTATAAACACAGAAGTTGTCTGTAGCTTTATTTTAAACTTTCAGGTGCTTAAATAACAATGGATTTTGTTTGTTGTTTGTTTGCTTGTTTATCTGTAGGCAAGAGAGAACCTGTACATTTTTTTAAGTAATGGGGATTTACTGTGAGAACAAATGTCAAAAAATTCACTTACATAATCACGAAATTCTCAAGAAGCAAAGACACATTATAGGTTGTCTAATAATCTGATCTCTCCCTCATTGCACCTCTATTTTTTTGATGATCAAATGCATTCTCTCTTCTGCCTAGCTACATCCCCTAACTTACTATTTTTGTCCTGTCACAACTTTGGCCTTCAAAGGGCTCTCAGCTTTTGACCATCCCAATTCAAACTCACAGCATTGATTTATTATCTTGTACCTCAACCAATTGGTTTTGTTCATTCCCATACTTCTAACAGAGAAAATGTGAGAGACAGTGTATTTTTGTACTGTTTGAAGGTCAACACATCCTAATTTTGTAAAGTTGGCCTGATACAAATTTTCTATTAATACCTCTTTGTATTTATTTTAGGGAACTATTCTTGTCTGCACTTATTTTTTAGTAGCCTGTAAGTATCTCAGTTAAAAAATGTTATATCTATTTTCTGTTATAAGCCTTGCCCCCTGGGAGGTATATGCCAGTTTTCTTAATGAACTTTCCTCAGCCACGGGAAAACATTTGGATCTTCTTTTACCTCACTTGTCCTACAAAGTATAGAGATGCTTTCCAGGCCAATTTCATGGACATCTGTAGTGGCCAGTTGTTCAAAATTTCTGTATATGTAGCAAACCACCATAAAGTCTGGCTTACATTGCTAAGCATGTATTTCTTTCTCACATGTGAAGTGTTGATTGAGGTTCTTTAATTCAAAAGAATATAGGATATGATAGCCATTATCAGGTTGGAGAATCAGAGAATTAAGTAGAGAGGCAAATTTGAAGACTAAAACTATCAGAACCATGGGAGCCAATGATGTAGTCCAAGTCTAAAGTCAATACCCAGAGATCTCAGAGTTCAAAGGCTGAAGAACCTGGTGTTCTAATTTCCATAAGAGCAAGAGAAGAGTGTCCATTCTGAGAGGGAGGAAGAAAAAGCCCTTGCTTCTACCTTTTCTATCCAGTCTCCCAGCCAACTGTATGGCAAACATGGAGAACAAATCTTGGTTTAATCTACTGACACTTAAAACTGTACTTGCAGACACATCTAGAAACCAAGATTAAACAGCTGGCTATGTATCAAATGATCTAGGCAAATGTAAAAGCCATCACAATTAGGATGTACCCTGCTGCTTCAATGTGATCAAGACCATTCTCCAACTTGAAGAAGAGGGTTTATTTTGGGCTTACTTCCAAAATAGAAAAGAGATCATTTAATTTCCTTAAACAGAACTTTAATGATCATTCATCCACAAGAGGAACTATTTGGAGAGGTCTCAATCATCTTACTGCATTAGTGATATCTACATTAGGGAACCACTCATGCCACCTGCATATCAGACCTCCCAATACCACATTAAGTCAGAGAAAACAAAGGAAAATGCTTTAAAAGGGAGGGTCCAACTAGATGTCCATCAAATGATGACTGAATAATGAAAATGTGGTATAAATACATGATGGAATAGCCCTTAGCCATAAAAAAATGAAATCCTGATATTTGCAACAAAATGGATGAAAAGGAAGATGTTTGTGGTAAGTGAAATAGCCATATGCAGAAAGATAGGTATCACATAATTTCTATCATTTGTGTAAGTTAATACATTTAGAGCATAAAAATTATGTGATATCACATTAATTGGGATAAAGATAGTATAGATATTCTTATTTAATTATACCATCTACATGACTATACTCTTCTTTCCTCATGTTATGATCCCTGCCATGAATCCTATATTATGTGATACTAATAACCTGTTTCAAGAAAAAATTGTATTTGTATTTGTATATTTATGTGTGAAGTGTATATGACAAAGCATTAAAAATTGTTAGATCGTAAATTTTAAAAACCCCTAAGGTGGGGCCAGCAATGTCATATAGTAGGTTAAAGTGCCACCTGTGATGCTAACATTCCTATGAGCCTCAGTTTGAGTGCCAGCTGCGATACCAATCAAAATACCAAAGACACTCTTATCAGATCTGGAAAAAATGATGCTGAAATTCATATGCAGACACAGGAGACCTCGAATAGCTAAAGCAATCTTGTACAACGACAACAACAACAACAAAGAAACTGGAGGCATCACAATATCAGATTTCAGGATGTACTACAGGGCAGTTGTAATCAAAACAGCATGGTACTGGTAGAGAAACAGATGGCTAGACCAATGGAACAGAATAAAAACACCAGAAATCAATCCAAACATCTATAGCCAACATATATTTGAGCAAGGATCTAAAACTAATTCCTGGAGCAAGAACAGTCTTTTCAATAAATGGTGCTGGGAAAACTGGATTTCCACGTGCAGAAGCATGAAGCAAGATCCCTACCTTACATCTTACGCAAAAATCTACTCAACATGGGTTAAAGACCTAAATCTACAACCCGACACCATCAGATTATTAGAGAACACTGGAGAAACCCTGTAAGATATGGGCACCGGCAAAGACTTCTTGGAAAGACCCCAGAGGCACAGGTAGTCAAAGCCAAAATTAACATTTGGGATTGCATCAAATTGAGAAGTTTCTGTACTTCAAAAGAAACAGTCAGGAAAGTAAAGAGGCAACTGAAAGAATGGGAAACAATAACCAGAAATAATAACCACAATCTACGAAGAGATCAAGAAACTCCAAAACAACAAAACAAACAACCTACTTAAGATTTGGGCCAAGGACCTCAATAGACATTTTTCAAAAGAGGAAATCCAAATGGCCAACAGGCACATGAAAAGATAATCAGGATCACTAGCAATCAGGAAAATGCAAATCAAAATCACAATGAGGTTTCACCTCACCCCAATTAGAATGGCTCACATACAGAAATCTACCAACAACAGATGCTGGCAAGGATGTGGGGAAAAAGGGACACTAACCCACTATTGGTGGGAATGCAAACTGGTAAAGCCACTATGGAAGTCAGTCTGGAGATTCCACAGAAACCTGAATATAACCCTAGCATACAACCCAGCCAATCCCACTCCTTGGAATTTACGCAAAGGAAAATAAATTGGCAAACAAAAAAGCTGTCCGCACCTTAATGTTTATTGCAGCTCAATTCACAATAGCTAAGACCTGGAATCAACCTAAATATCCATCAACAGTAGACTGGATAAAGAAATTATGGGATATATACTCCTTAGAATACTAAACAGCAGTAAAACAAAACAAAACAAAACAAAACAAAACAAAACAAAACAATGAAATCCGATCATTTGCAACAAAATGGAGGAATCTGGAAAACATCATGCTGAGTAAATTAAGCCAGTCCCAAAGGGACAAATATCATATGTTCTCCTTGATTGGTGACAACTAACTGAGCACCTAAAAGGAAACCTGTTGAAGTGAAATGGACACTATGAGAAACAGTGACATAATCAGCCTTTGTCCTGACTGTTGAACAACTTACTACTTTATTCCTTTTAGTATTTTTGTTCTACTTAATACTATTGGTTGAACTCTTTAATTAACACACAATTATTCTTAGGTGTTGAAATTTAACTGAAAATTGATCCCTGTTAAATATAAGAGTGGGAATAAGAGAGGGAGGAGATGTACAGTTCTGCACATGCTTATTTGGACTTGCCCCTAATGGTAGAGTTAAAAACGTGCGAGGAGATTCCAATTCAATCCCATCAAAGTGGCATGTACCAATGCCATCTCACTAGTCCAAGTGATCAATTTCAGTTCACAATTGATCATAATGATAGGACTAAGAGTCAAAGCGTCACATAAACAAAACTAGTGTCTGGGAATACTAACTGATAGAATCAAAAAGGGAAAGAATGATCCAACATGGGAAGCGGGATACACAGCATACTCACGGAATGGCAGATGTCCTAAACAGCACTCTGGCCTCAGAATCAGCACTTAAGACATTTGGATCTGGCTGAAGAGCCCATGAGAGTATTTTAGGCATGAAAGCTAAGACACTCTGGCAAAAACAAACAAACAAACAAACAAAAACACAAAACCTATATGAAAGATCTCTGCGAGTGAGATCCCAGTGGAAAGAACGGGCCATCAAAGAAGGAGGTACCAATCTCTGAAGGGAGGAGAGAACTTCCACTTTGACTATGTCCTTGTCTAAATAATATCAGAGTCGGCGAACTTAAAAGGCCTCCATAGCTTTGGCAACTCATGACAAGAGCCTAGGATGATTACTGATGCCATAAACAAGAGTGTCAATTTGTTAAGTCAACAACAGCAGTCACTGTGCTCTTACTCCTCATGTGGGATATCTGTCCTTAATGTGTTGTTCAATGTGAATTAATGCTATAACTCGTACTTAAACAGTATTTTACACTTTGTGTTTCTGTGTGGGTGCAAACTGTTGAAATCTTTACTTAATATATGCTAAATTGATCTTCTGTATATAAAGATAATTGAAAACAAATCTTGATGTGAATGGAAGGGGAGAGGGAGCGGGAGAGGGGAGGGTTGTGGGTCGGAGGGAAGTTATGGGGGTAAAAGCCATTGTAATCCATAAGCTTACTTTGGAAATTTATATTCATTAAATAAAAGTTAAAAAAAGAAAAATAGAAAAACCTATTGAAAAATAAACAAAAATCAGCATAAAAAATTAAAAAAAATTGTCATTCAACATTTTGTAATTTTGACAAATATTGATGTGAGCAATGAATGTATTAATTTCCATTCCAAATTCTTGTCTCCTGCAGAAATAAAAGTACTAAGTGTTGTGTGCAAAAAAAAAGATATATGTAGTTATTTGAAAGGCAGAGTAACACACACACACACGCACACGCGCACACACACACAGCAAGAGAGAGAGAGAAGGGGAGAGGGAGAGGGAGAAAAAGAGAGAGAGGAAGAGAGATATCTTACATCTGCTAGAGTATGCCCTAAGCCTGGAACTGCATGGATTATGTTAGACTGCAGTCTTGGGTCCAAAACTCCATCTGGATCTCCCAGGTGGATGACGGGATGACAGGGATCCAATACTTGGGCCATAATTTGCTGCCTTATCAGGCACATGATAAGGAAACTGGATTGGAAAAATAGCTGAAACTCATATGAATTTTCTGATATCAGATGTGAGAATCCCAAGCAGCAGTTTAATCTGCTGTGCCACAAAGTCCACCACCGCAATTGGTCTTTGTTGAGAATAGTGTGAAACTATCTAGAAGTACCATAGCCTATAGTCATCTCATTAGCATTATAAAAATACTCATCACTCAGCAGGCTGTGTGCTAGGAATCAGGGAAAAGACCAATTTTTCTTTAAGATCTATTTATTTATTTGAAAGTCAAAGTTATACAGAGAGAGGAGAGGCAGAGAGAGAGAGAGAGAGAGAGAGAGAGAGGGTCTTCCAGCTGATGGTTCACTCCCCAATTAGCTGCAATGGTCGGAGCTGTGCCGATTCGAAGCCAGGAGCTTCTTCTGGGTTTCTTACGTGGGTGCAGGGGCCCAAGAACTTGGGCCATCCTCTTAGTGCTTTTACTGCTTTCCCAGGCCATAGCAGAGAGCTGGATCAGAAGAGGGGCAGCCGGGACTAGAACCGGACCCACATGGGATGCCAGCGCTCCAGGCCAGGTTATTAACATGCTGCGCACAGCACCGGCCCCCCAATTTTTTTAATAGACCTCAGTAGCCAACATAAAATAAACATGACTTGAAATCCATGAGTTCAAATATACATAAACTCACATCTTAAAGCAGAAAAGCTAACAGCACTAGTAAAAATCTTGCCCAACAATTGCATTAATTGAATTTGGCAAACAACTCTATAAGTTTGAGGGCTGCTTTTTAGAGCTCAGAAGTAGATAGTAGATGACCATGTACTTAACAAGATTCAATGAAAGCAAAGATACATACACATAAGTATATAGGTTAAATAGTCTCACACAGGTGAGATAGTCTGATACATAAATCGAAAGTCTACAGTTCTTTTGACATTATTTGTCTGGAACAAACACTACATGTATCGTTTTTTAAATGTCATCATTAGGGTTTGAATTTTCTTTCAGCTTCCAAACAAGAAGCAGATTTTGACCAAAGCCATAGGAAATGCAGTTCTTATTTGTTACACAGTGTTCTCAGAATTCTCAGGGAATCTAAATAAATATCCATGTGAGTAAACAGACAAATAAATTCCAAAATGGCATTAAAACACAGAAAAGAAATTTCCACACATCAGAAAAATTTCACCAGCAAACCAGAAAACTACATGAGTTTGGACACTTGACAGGTTGTTGTAGTAGTTTGCTTTTTTTGTTGTTGTTGTTGTTGTTTTGTTTGTTTTTCTATATTGCCTGCAATTTGATTAATTACTAGCAAAGAGTTAGTACTCAAAAATACTTGGGAAAGGAATATACCCCCTATGAATGGAACATTCATGATTTTTTACAAAATTTATTGTCAGGAAAATGCTACATGGTTGGAAGCATCCCTACCAGCTTTCCACCAGAGCATCTATGTTTCCTAAACAAGTGTAGTGAGGAACATGTGTTAGCAAACAAAACCCTTGGCTATCTTCTGACAACTTAAGCAAAGCAGTTGTGGTAATGTTGGGAAAGATATTAGAAGGATATTTTCAATCAAGGCACTCCTTTGAACACTGTTAACATGAGAAATTCAAAGTTCATAGGAAACAGAGATATAGGCCATGAAAGACAAAATATAAAATATTGAGCTAAGAAAGCCAGTATTAGGATTATATCCTGGTTGATTGGAAGAAAGAAAATTTAGAAATGGAGAACTGTGTTAGAGCAAGGGAGAATCTCAGGTACTTCCTCAGATTGCCTGGATGACAGATTCCCAGAGAAATTTGATCTTTGATCACTTAAACAATGCAAAGTATTAAGTCCGGTACCTAGAAGAGTGCCTGCCATACAATAAAAGTTCAAAAATTTTTGTTATTTTTAAGATTATTAATGAATTCATCCCCAGGTTATCTTTTCTCAGGAGTTATAAGGAAATAATCATTATAATTATGGAATCAAAATACTGATCAAATATAAAACAGTGATATTCTAGTTCTTCACAATAAACTAGCATTTTATTGTTTTTTTATTACTTTTTCCATTTAATTTTTATCTCTTTATTAGACTTTAAACCCTGTGGGTGCTTGGACTTTCCCATATTCCTGTTGCATCCTTAGAACCTTGAATAGAGCCTTATTCATATACAATGTTGAATCAGTACATGTTTGAAGAAAGGATTAATTATACCAAAGATCATGAATATGATCTAGGATTACTTCTCTTGGAATCAGTCCATATTTTTATATCATAATATCTTTCTACACCCAAAAATAGGTTATCCAGTACTTCCGAATTTGCTATGGCATGAAGATAATTCCTTTAGAATAAACACTGTCTTTTCCCTGTAAGCCTCATTTAAACTAAAAAATGTCCATTAAAGGAATAACAGAATAAGTCATTACTACTGTATCGCAAAAGCTATTGAGAATCTCATTTTCTCTTGGGGCGTAGAACCCAGGTAGGATGAGTTCCTACTTTTCTCCTTTGGACCAGTGTCTTCAAATTCCTCATGTCTGCTAGGAAAGTTGTAGAAACAGAGTTTTCATTTTTCCACGAATCACATTTAAAAATGGCAATGAATATTCCATGCCAATGGTAGAGCCTCATTAGGATAGGATAAGGAGACAGCTATTTCAAGCAAGCTGCAGAAAGCAATTAAGTGAGAGACAGTAGGAGAGAAAATTCTTTTTAATCTTTAACATGGAGTATCCACTGTTCTAATATGCTAAGTAGTGTTGTCAACTAATCAGCTTTAAAAATCCCACTAGAATGGCCACTTTAAAGAGAGTTTTTCATTAAACTCTGTTCCAAGAAATTCTAGGGCATCACATCACATCTGTCTTCTTTCTCACATCTCTCTTGTCCCTGCATCAGAGTCCTCTTTTCCTGGCAATTTGCCCTCTTAAATCTTGAAACTTACTGAGTAATTCAACAAATTCTTCTTATCAGCTGAAATTGATGAAACTGCTTTTTGGGTGTAAGGAGTTCCCCTATCCTGAGTGTTTCTGTGAAGTCATTCTCAAGACTAGATCTGACATACATTTCTGGCTTAAGTTTCAGCTCCCTATCTGTGTTTTATGAGTTAAAAGTTACACAATGATTTTAAAAGAGAAGGATATTACAAGAAAAACTTGGAATGTCGACCAAGTTTGGCTTTATTGCTACTCTAGCATTCCTTTAATCATGTTTCTACTTTTTGGATACCTTTGGGTATGCGCACAGGGTACACGCAGGAGACTGAGCATCCACAATAAACCTTACTCACAATCTTCTTTTTGGTGAAATAATTTTGGTCATCTGACCATATCAAAGTTCATTAAACCTCTGGGGAAAACAATTTGGGACCTAATGGGTGCACTGGTACATTCAGTGCTATTATGAGGAAAATCCTGGGGCAAACAAATACAAATGTTTATTTGCTTTTATTTATTTGAAGGCAAGGGCAAGAATGAGAGTGAAAAGAGTGAGAGGAAGAGGGAGATCTTTCACCTGCTGGTTTACATTCCAAGCACCCACAAGAACTGGTAGTTGCTCAGGCTAAAGCCAGGAGCCTGGTACTCAGTCTAGGTCCTCCATATATATGTCAGTTTCGTAAGTACTTTCGTGATAGCCAGCTGCTTCCCAGGATGGACTTTATCAGGAAGCTGGATTGGAAGTAAAGCCAGGACTTGAATCCAGGCATCTAGATAGGTGGTGTGGACATCCCAAACAGTTACTTAACCCACTATGGCACAACACACCCCACAATATGGTATTGTACATGTGATATATTCTCTAGATGAATATTCAAGACAATTAAACTCCAAGGTCCCTGCATACTGTAATCATCTGATCTTTAGATCAATGTCTCTTAAATCAGCACTATCAGAATTATCTAAATCTCTAAACTGTTGATGTTATAGATATGGAGTCAGAACTAGAAATTTCTTATATTTTATAAGCTCCTCAACAGATTCTGATGTGTATATAATTTTGACAGTCTATAAATACTTTTTAAATAGCTGTGTTGGAGCTACATGTAATGGCTACAGTCCATACAGACCCTTAGAAATTGATAGTCCAGATAAATGAAACTGGGATTTTTTCGACATGATGAAATATATTTAAGTGTTAGTATCCCTGGTTCTGAATAAAGCTCGCTGTAATCTCATGTAAAACCCTTCAACTCTGTTTATTTCCCAGATTCATTGGTTTAGAAAAAAGTTTTTGTACCCAGATTATGCGTTAGAATCCCATCAGGAGCTTTAAAAATTCACAGATAGCTGACCTTTTCCCACATGACCCTGATATAGTAAGTCCAGAAATGTCCTTTCAAGTTATTTCTGATTTGGTTTGGGATGAGATAATTCTAGAGGAAGTGTGGGCTAAGCCAGATCTGAAACTTTAGTAGTAGTTGGTCAGATGAATTCTACAGGTGGATGGCTTTGTGTGTGTGTGTGTTGAGAAGAATGGGGTTAGGTATTATAATGCTTAAAGTGGAAATCTGGAGGTGAGTGTTCCACAGCAGTTAAGATACTGCTTTTGACACCCATATCACATATCATAGTGCCTGTGTTTGAGTCCTGGCTCTACTTCTAATTCCAGCTTCCTGCTATTGCACACCCTGGAAAAGCAGGTTGTGGTCTACCAGTTGCATCTCTGCCATCCAGGCGAAAAACATGAATTGAGTTCCTAGCTCCTGGCTTTGGCCTGGCACAACTGGCGCTGTTGTAGATATTTGGAAGGAGAATAAGCAGATGGAAATCTTTGTCTGTTTGTATGTCTTTCTACCTCTGTTTCTCAAGTAATAGGGTCAAAGGAATCACATAAACAAGACTAGTGTCTGCTAATACTAACTGATAGAATCAAAAAGGGAAAGGAGGATCCAACATGGGAAGCGGGATACACTGCAGACTCATAGAATGACAGATGTTCTAAACAGCACTCTGGCCTCAGAATCAGCCCTTAAGGTATTCGGATATAGCTGAAGAGCCCATGAGAGTATTTTAGGCATGGAGAGCCAAGAAACTCTGGGAAAAAAAACAAAAAGACCTAAAGGAAAAATCTTTGCGAGTGAGATCCCAGGGGAAAGAATGGGCCATCAAAGAAGGAGGTACCAATCTCTGAAGGGAGGAGAGAACTTCAACTTTGACTGTGACCTTGTCTAAATAAGATTGGAGTCGGCGAACTCAAAAGGCTTCCATAGCCTTGGCAACTCATGACAAGAGCCTCAGGTGATTACAGACGCCATAAATAAGAGTGTCAATTTGTTAAGTCAACAACAGGAGTTGCTGTGCACTTACTCCTCATGTAGGATCTCTGTCCTTAATGTGTTGTACAATGTGAATTAATGCTATACCTAGTACTTAAACAGTATTTTACACTTTGTGTTTCTGTGTGTGTGCAAACTGTTGAAATTTTTACTTAATATATGCTAAATTGATCCTCTGTATGTAAAGATAATTGAAAATGAATCTTGATGTGAATGGAATGGGAGAGGGCGGGAGATGGGAGGGTGGCAGGTGGGAGGGAAGTTATGGGGCGGGGAGGAAGCCATTGTAATCCATAAGCTGTACTTTGGAAATTTATATTTGTTAAACAAAAGTTAAAAAAAATACTAAAACACACACACACACATCTTGGGGAAAAAAGGACATCTACATAAAGCCTCTTATTTGGGAAGATTCTAAGAAGGCTTTACAATGGGAATATACTGAAGATTGAAGTTTGTTGCAGATAAGGGTTGGGAGAGTTTTATGTGAAATAGAGGGCATAGTTTTTAAAAAGAAAACAAAAAAATATTGTAAATAATGTGACTAAATTTTAAAGCCTTACTGGTATCACTCTGAGCCCAGAGAAATTTAAAATTATTAAGAGATTAACTCATCATATATAGGTCATCCTTTATGGTAGTCCTTGGTATTTTCTTTTTCTTCTGGGAAACAGAGATCTACAACCAGACATCCTAATTACTTTAAATCCCATTTGGTGGAAAATTTTCTTAAATGTGTGGTTTTATGTTCTTGCCTCATTAATTCTTTTCTCGTGAATATCACTGAATCTTCCTTGAGTAAATGAAGAAGTTTGTGATCCCTCCAGGACATCAATTAACAGTGTGTAGGAAATTCAAGTTAGTGAGTCCTAACTTGAGGCCATCCCCGGGAAGTGGCTGTTTGAGAGAAATTGCTAATATCAGCTCACTTTGCTGTAATCAGCCTCTTTCTCCTTAAAGGGGAAATCTGGGGGATGGGAGGTGAGTACTTACGTGAGTTCAGTTATGTTACAGTTCATTGCCGTTTCCTTGTACCTGGTAAATGAAGATGAATTGCAAGGGTCTTCTGGGAACTCTTTATATTGAATGACCAGTCCCTCGGGGACAACAACAAAGTGGAATGTTGAAAATATCTCATGGTCCTGTTTTTCTAAGGAGAAAGCAGAAAACCTGTCCACAGTCAGTCAAAGCTGTCAAGTGTCAAAGCTGTTGAGTAAGCTTGGAAGAGAATCTTCTGAGTCCCGCTGTCAGCAAAGCCTTCTCGGGCCAACCTTGAGATGACTGTTGCCCTGGCCAACACAACAACTTGTGCAGGAACCTGAGTCAGAGGTTTCAGCTATGCTTTGCATGGATTTCTGACGCACAGGAGCTGTAAGATAATAAATATCTCTGGTCCTAAGTTATACATTTTGAAGTAATATAATCAGTCAACTGAAAATAGTTGATGAAACCCTTAGTCTTCCCAATTCTAGTAAGGTTGGGAGATTTGGCCCTACTTGTGACAGCTCTGAACACATACATCATGTTCAGAATGTGAGTTCAAACTTTCCCACTCTATCCATCAGCCAGTTAAGATGCCCATGTACTACTTTATACTTTGTGTTTCTGTATGTGTGCAAACTGTTGAAATCTTTACATAATATATACTAAATTGATCTTCTGTATATAAAGATAATTGAAAATGAATCTTGATGTGAATGGAAGGGGAGAGGGAGCGGGAGATGGGAGGGTTGCGGGTGGGAGGAAAGTTATGGGGGGGGACCACTCCAATCCAAAAGCTATATTTTAAAAATTTATATTTATTAAATAAAAGTTTTAAAAAAAGTGCTTGGGTTGAAATCCATTACTAGCCCCTCCAGTTTCCAACTATTGCAAACGCTGGGGGCAGCAATGATGCTTCAAGTACTTGGGTTCTTGCCACCCACATGAGAGACTGGCATTGAGTTTCCACCTCAACTGTAGGCATTTGGGGGAGTGAACCAACAGACAGCAGCTCTCTTTTTCTTTTTTTCTGTTTGCCAAGAAAATGTGTATTATGGAAAAAAATGTGTGGACTTTAAAAATTATATGTGTAAAAATAAACTTAATTCCTTTCCACAAACTTTTTTGAAGTTATCTCATATATTATACTGAAGCTACTTTGGCTTTGTTCTCTGAAACACAGTCAGAGAAGCTGTTAAAAGTTACTTGACAAAAGGATGTGAAAAATGTGAGACCATCTGTGGTAAATGTCTGTGAGTTAAGTGTACTTGTTTTTCATGGTAATAAAACTAGTCTACTATCTTGAGATATCATTATTAACATACATAAATGTATATATGTTTATGTATGTGTATAATTTTTTTCTGTTTGCGTTTTGTGGAAAACCACAGTTCGGTTTCCATTAAAATAGTCTCAAAGTCATGCAAATCCCACATACTTCTTGTGTGCACAGTTAGATAATTACATTCAATCTTATGTATATGATCAGATATAATGTGTTTTTCCTCTCTGGATTTTGCTGTTGAAGCTATCCATTTGTGTTTTAATTTTATTTGGTAAAGATTACAGAGGAAGGGAATATTAACTGTCGTGACACTACAGTTTCTAATGAATTCTTTCTCTCTACTGAATATGCTAAGGGGCAGGAGAGAGATTTTAAACATAAACCATCCCAGATCTTTAAATTTGTATGTAAAACTGGCACTAGTTCATCACTGCTTTAGCTGAGGGGAAAAAAAGAAATCAAAGTCAGCCACGAGGGTTTTCCCCCTCTTTCTTTAATAATGGATACTTTCAGAGACCTCCTAAGGTCCCATTCCCCCTGTCATGTTTAAAGGGTTTATTGTTTCCAGAAAAGCTTTTGCTGCTCCCTCTGGAGACTGAGCTGATCCAAGGTAATATTAATTCTGTGCCTCTCTCTTGTCGGAACTCAACTTCAAATGGAATATATGAGATGAAAGCTGAAAGAGAGGTTATGTGGGCTGTCATTTGCCATTGTGTCTGAGGCATCAACTGTGCTCAGAACAAATTAGGTGTCAGTCTGGTAAATCACAGTCAGGAAGGCAAATCAGTTTATAGAAGACTTATTTGGTCTCCTGGAAGGCTTCACCATTCAGGGAACAGTTAATCTTTCTTTTCTTTTCTTTTCTGTAATTTAAAAAAAAAATCTGAGATCGAGCTGGTCATTTTTATTGTCTTTTCAACCCGTCCCTGACTCACTCCTTGTTTCCTTTACAGAGATGGAAGAGGATTGCTCTAAAGGACTAGTTGCATTTGCAGAACTATTCACATGGAATGTCTCATTATTTTAGTCTAATTTCTCAAATGATTAAAGGCTCCAGAATAAGAAGGAAGACTCAGTGAGGCTGGGCCGGGGGTTGATAGAGAAAGGGAGAGATAGGACTTAGCTGCTGTTTTTGTATGTGGATTGTTTGAAAATCAAGGAGAGAATACTCAGGGAGCAGGAGGCAAATCTTGCTCATGGGATTTGTTTTCTTACGTCCTTCTTGAGCCCATTAGCCATATAGTAAGATTTTGGATATCAGAAGAAAGAGAACTGCTTTTCACCTTAGAATGTAGAATATGGAATCTGTTACATAGTTAACATGAGAACACAGGAAACACCAGAAAATGAAATAATTATATTTGTCATTCCAGACTAGCCAGTCATTTTGCTCTAATCCAAAATAAAAATCTCATTGGAATTTATAAAGAATTATGATCCAACATGGGAAGCAGGATACACAGCAGACTCATACAATGGCAGATGTCCTAAACAGCACTCTGGCCTCAGAATCAGCCCTTAAGGCACGCAGATCTGGCTGAAGAGCCCATGAGATTATTTTAGGCATGGAGAGCCAAGAAACTCTAGAAAAAAAAAATAACACCTAAAAGAAAGATCTCTGCGAGTGAGATCCCAGTGGAAAGAATGGGCCATCAAAGAAGGAGGTACCAATCTCTGAAGGGAGGAGAGAACTTCCACTTTGACTATGTCCTTGTCTAAATAATATCAGAGTCAGCGAACTCAAAAGGTTTCTATAGCCTTGGCAACTCATGGCAAGAGCCTCAGGTGATTACAGACGCCATAAATAAGAGTGTCAATTTGTTAAGTCAACAACAGGAGTCACTGTGCACTTACTCCCCATGTAGGATCTCTGTCCTTAATGTGTTGTACAATGTGAATTAATGCTATAATTAATACTCAAACAATGCTTTACACTTTGTGTTTCTGTATGTGTGCAAATTGTTGAAATCTTTACTTAATATATACTAAATTGATTTTCTGTATATAAAGATAATTGAAAATGAATATTGATGTGAATGGAAGGGGAGAGGGAGTGGGAGATGGGAGGGTTGAGGAGGGGAAGGAAGTTATGGGGGGGGAACCACTATAATCCAAAAGCTGTACTTTAGAAATTTATATTTATTAAATAAAAGTTTAAAAAAAGAATTATGAGACACACATAGACCCACACATATGTACACACGCATACACACACATACACACACACACCAGACTGTGACTCAGTTGACCAACAATCCAGTTTTGACTGCCAATAATTACAGGACCTTGAGATAACTAATGTAATATGTTTTTTCACCTTCTTCTCATCTATAATGGCAATTATTTATTTTACTAATACAGTTGTCTGTGGCTAAAATAAGAGGAAATCATACCTATTCAAATTTGTGCAATTCAAAGGTGATGTTATTACAAAGACCCTGTCACTTATAATAACTCTGCCACCATTTTCTTCACAAGCACAGAGCTATTTGTTCTCAAAGTTCTTTCATTTTGATTGGTTGTCAGCATTCCTATTTGTGTACATTTGTTTCCATTATTTTCTCCCTAACTAACTTTAGGAGCTTTTGACTTGCTTCTTGAGGCATAATCTGAGACTTAATGATTTTAATTTTAAATGACTTTCATAAAGGAAAAGTACTGGATACCTGAATTTGCTTATATTCTCACTTAGTACAGTACTCTTGTCTGAGATTTTGCACCATTTCCTAATAATCCAGTCACTCATTTCAAAAGTAGTCTTTACTTACGTGTTCCAGTTTTGTTCATCTATCTGTTTTTCCCTCTTTTCCTGGGCATCCTAATTCCTGATCTTCTTTCTGGCTCCAGGATCACAATTCTATCTTAGATACTATCTCTCTTTTTTTCTGTTCTGAGTGGTCATGAGCATATGGTAACTTGGACAAAATGTGGATCTGCCTCAACAGTCATGCACCTTATTCCCATCAGCTCAGATTCTGATTCCCTTTTGTGAAAGTCATCAGAATAAAAAAAAAGGAATTGCTTTTGTCAAACACTAATAAAAAGATAATAAATAAATCCAGGAGATTTTGAACAAGGGGATCTCATTCCCTTTATCCCTAATAACAAGATCTATTTACAAAGACTTTCTAAACTGAAGCCTTGCACAAGAGCCGTAACAACCTTATCTCAAACACACAAAACTTCTACAAGGATATCTGCCCAACAAATTTCTAATTTTGGACTGATGTCACCTTTGTTATTAATCCTCAAATTCAAGGATTATTGTTTCAAAATATCTTATGTAATCCTCCTCACTCTGTCTTTGAAAACTTCCCTTTGCTTCAACATCTTTGACATATCTGTAGTTTGTTATGTCATGATTATTTCCATTATAATGATATACTATACTCAAACAATCTAGATCTCTAAAGAATCTTTTTCTGATTGTTTTTTGAGCTGAGAACTTCAAGTTTTCCATTAGTTACTCTAATCTTTATAGTGTGTAGTCACCCACTTGGCCCACTGAGGTATAACAAGTCAATTATGGCTCATACAGCCTAGATTCAGGCTCCAGCATCGTTTTGAGAGGAAGAGTTGTCAAGATTTCTAGGATTGCTAACAACTAATATGTCTAATTTAAGGAATGATGAGCCAAGATGATACATTTTCTCTTCCAAAACTTCTACACAGACACATATTTCAGAGACTGAATTGTAACTGAAACCTGATGTACTTCAACCTTTCCTTTCACCTGCTGCTTCCCCTCACGTATTATTTCCTTCCAATTAAGCTATGGAGTAATCTGTTACTCTTTAGTTTGAAACTTGTTTTAATTAACAGTCACAATCTAAATCTCTACTTCATTATCTCTCATACAGTCTCTCTTTCTCTCTCTCTCTCTCTCTCTCTGGGATTTTGCTTATTCTTCTCTCTCTCCCGAAATTATTCTAACTTTATGGTAACCTTCATATCTCCAAATGCAACCATTTGTTCAGTTTCTTGTACCACTGGAATTCTTTTGAGTTTTACAATGTTGAGTGAGGGTTGGGCCCAGGAAACAATATTCAAAATTATGCTTTGATACACAGAGTACACTGACCTGAAAGAGCCGGGAAGGCTTCAGAAGCAACCTTTCTGAACTACACCTGGCCCCTGTCTCTCACCTTTCTTTCTCCTCTAAAGTACGTCATAAGAATCAAATTTATCTTTGTCAAAATGGCACATATTAGAACCTCTCCTTCCCATAAAATCTGGAAAGGTCACTCTTTCTCATCTCCCTTCACTCTTTAACGCCCACAATCCAGAGAGTTGCTTCCCACACCCTACAGGAAGGAATAATGCACAGAGGCCATGAAGGATCTACACAGACAGGCCTTGCTCTGCTTCACCTGCTTAGTCTATTGCATAATTTCACACCTTTTATGTCCAATCACATTTCCACTAGGCTGTCCATTCTTCATTGAATCCAAGTCTGCAGAGAGAGTTCCATAAGTCTTTGAATCTTAATTCATGCAAACTTCTATATATAGATATTATGTGCTATATAGATATATATACACATATGTGTATATATACATATGTGTATATATATATACACACACATAGACATACATGCCTAAATTATCTATTAACTCCATAATATGCTAATCAGGAGCTGTTTTTCAGCAGCTACATTCCCTTAATCATGGCTGCAGGAGGATGTGAGTAGCTGGAAAACAGGGAGACGAGAGAAAAGGCCAGAGGTGATATCACTGCTGCCTTTGCCACTGAGATACAACTGCCAAGTCTGTTTGCAGTTTGGTAAAGCCAATTCAGTTCTGTTCCCTTTGCCAAGGATTCTCACACTTGTGAAAATGGGACCATATCCTGGTTTCACTTCTCAGTGGTTTTATCTGGAATCTCAATGACATCTTGTTACTATAATACCAACCCATCAATTTCTACCCTATGCTTGCACATTTCTAATAATTTCTAGTCATACTTCAGTTTGCTGTCCCTTATACCAAACTTGGGCTTCTCCAGGAAGGTTTTGTTCTCCATGAGATCCAGTGCATTGAACACATAAACATTTTAATTTTGGTGAGAACAAGGACATCACTCATGAGGTCTAGAAGAGAGGTCTGAGTATAAACTTTGTAGAAAGAATAAAAAACTTTGAAACTTGGTTTGGGTGGTTTGTGATGGTGGAGGGAAGCATAAAAAATATCAGGAAAATCATTACCTCATCATTCTTGTTTTCTATCAAAAAAGTGTCAGCGATGCACCTCTGTGGGTAGAACCAGTGTTCCACCTTCTCCTGGCTCATGACTTGAGTGAGGTGAAACTGACTTAAGTACCAAGTGAGGAGCTAGGGCACTGTGGTGATGCCCTTATTCTCCATTGGTTATAGCCCAGCTATCTTGGGAGTCTCTGGCAGTATGTAGAGCTTCATGGTGTGCCACAAGATTATATTTCTTTTCAAATGGGAGAGCTTCATTTCAGTTATCTTCCATGGGTTTAGGGATTGATGCCAGTACTAGCAGATGCCAACATGCTTTGGCAATACCATCCTGGCAGAGCAAACAGTTTTAACAATACCCTCCAGTTGAAGCATCAAGTTATCTCACAGGTCAGGCCAGTAGCCACCCTCTTGGAGGACAGTTTCTTGTAGACACACAGGAAATTGATCTGTGCCTTCATCACTGTGTCATAGATGTGGATGTTTGTACTAATTAATCCAACCAATTTCCAACTTGAGACTGCTCTGAATCCCACAGTGACACTGGCAGATCCATCTAAGCAGCTAAGAGCACAAAAAAGAAATTATGAACAGTCAGATTGAAGCATGTTGCTAACATCTTGCGTAGAGCTCTCATTCAGGAAGGTGTGCAGTTCTTTCAGCACACTAAAGTCCCCTAAATTCAAGAAGTCCCAGGTGAAGCCCTGGAGCAGGGTGTAGGCCTCCTTGTGGATGTTGTCTTTGATAGGTTTCAGAGGGCTGTACATGTTGATCTCTTCACCCAGCTTGGGGACAGAATGTGTACCCCAGAATTAGTAGCTTTGCTTCCTAGACCCCTCCATGTTTTTGGCAGGTCCTTGGCACACTGCGAGCAGCTCAATGGCCTTCTGTATTTCCTGGATTCTCCCTGCTGGCAAAAAGTTCATCTTCAGAGGGTATTCCTGGGTTAAATTTGTTTTATTGCTGCCTCCTCCTGCTCCTCCTCTTCCTCCTCCTCCCCCTCCTCCTTCTGCTTTTTTGATTCTTTTTGGCTGAAGTGTCATAAAATGGACTCAAACACATCAGTTGTAGCTGTTGCCCTTCACATTGTCACAGTGCTGAAATGCTCATGGCCACTTCCATTCCCTTACATCTTCTGTGGCAGCAGAGGTGCTGCCAGCTTCATTGCTGTCTCATTCTGTCCACCGTGTTGAGTTGCATTATAATGCTTTTTTTGAAAAGATGTATTTATTTATTTAAAAGGCAGAAGAGAGAGGGAGAGATGAAGAGAGAGATCCTCTATCTGCTAGTTCACTCCCCAAATGGCTTCAATGACTTGGCTGAAGACAGGAGGCTGGAACAACATCCGGGTCTGCCTTGTGCGTAGCAGAGGCCCAAAAACTTAGTACATCTTCTGCTGCTTTCCCAGACACATTTGACAGGGGCCAAATCAGAATTGAACCAGTGCTCCAATATGGGATATGGGATTGCAAACATTGGTTTAACTTGCTATACCACAATGCCTCCCCACTTAGAGTATGTAAAACATTTTGATTAAAGAAATATGCTATGTTCTCTTCTTTTTTACCTATTACTGACCCTAATGATGGTATCGAAGGGAGTCATACCATCCCACTCATCCCTAAAGTGCATAGTCAATAACCTGATCTCCTGTTCTAGTTTTCCTGTCTTATAAACTCCTGTTTCTCCTTCATCTCCAACTGCTCATTTCCTACCCCATAGATCACTTTTTTCATCCTTTATTCCTTGAACTTCCCAAGTATTTTTGCCTATACAAATTTAAATTTCAGTATTTGTGCTTCCTTTGTTATCATACTTTCAGCCTTCCTCTTACTCCTCAGACTTGTATTTCCAGCTGCTGTCAATTTTCAATATTCATATTCTGTGGGTATATGTGGGTACTTCAAAACGTTCAAAGAAAAGTTGCAAGAAAAGGTAATTTTGTTTTGGTGACAAAACTTTTAGAAATCATATTGAGGAGTGTCCAGAAATTTACTCATGAAAAATGTGTATTATGAAAAAGAAACTATGTATAAATTTCAGTTTGACACCAGATTAAACATCTTTTAATTCCATTTTCCGTAAAAATTTTGAAGTGTACTTATTAAACACAGCATACTTGAGGACTTAACTTTTCATGAAATCATTTTTTGCCTTTGTTTTTTGTTCTCTATATTTCACTCCGTAACCCCAACTAGAGTTTTCTCTGCAAGGCAATTTTGATGATCCTACTCTTGACGTAGTTGCCAAATTATTCATTCCTGTGTCATTGACAACTTAGTTGGAAATTTTTTCTAGGCCCTCATCATTTCTGAATCTGACTCCCACATTCCCAGTTAGTTTATTTTCTCTCTTCCCTATCCATCCCCATCTCCTGTGTGCTCCTGTGTATACTCTTCTCAACAGTCCAAGAACAGGTCATATTTTCATTTGCGTGGTCCTTCTGCAGTAGATTCCTCTGCTAACTTGCTGTTTTTCTCCAGGTCAAATACCACCTTTGTGAAATCTTCTGGTTCTCAGTCTCTCCTGAATTACCCATGACCCCCTCCACAACCACCTCCAATTTGCTTCAAATGAATCTGACAACCTGCAAAGTCTTCACTACCTGTTGCCATCTATGATCAAATTAAAGTGAAGCACATCTATTGCTTTGCCCCAGAGCTGCTAATAACCCATTACACAGAAAACTCCCCAGACTTTTATGATGACAAGAACTTACCTCCTTGGGGATTTTCTTGTGTATTTAATTTTTTTCCAATTCTGACATTTACCTCTTATCATTCTGAGGTTTTTTTAAAACTCATTTTAACTCTATGGTATTCGAACCCAAATTTACTTGAAATGTAATTGAACCCATCAAGATTAGAGAAAAGGAAAACCTGAGTGAGCCAGTGGAACCATGTAAGGCTCCATGGGGTAGTCTGGAGATACTTGGATTTATTTATATCCATTAAAGATTCTTCTTGTATTATGATAGCTGGCTTTTAGGAGATCAAAGGAGCCAGTGCAGAAATGTTGTTTGTCTGACTGTGCAGCACACAAACATCATTTAAATGTCCCCTCAACATGTGTTCACATCCAAAGCCCATTGGAGCATCAGGCTGCACTGAGAGCTGGCACAGTGCCTGCATTGTTAGCCTTGCTCCATTATGATGGAAATAACAGGCAAGACAGAAACAGAAGGCAAAGTGGGGGGTGGGCACAGATAGCTGTGGTGCTGGATAGGGAGGCAGAAGTCACAATCTTGAGCTTCCATTTTTACTCTGAACAAAACAGTTCAGAGAATTACTAGATGATCTGTGGCTGGATGTGATTTGTCATAAAGTTTGTGTTCTAGTATCTTAGAAACAGTACCCATGGTCACATTAGGATTTAGCATTGCAGTTAATTCCCCATGTTTGAAAGGTCAAAGTGACGAAATAGGCAATGAGCATGTCTTATAGGTCAAATGTCAGGGAAAAAAGAGCAAATAATGCCAGCAAGAAGAAAAATTTCTGTTCAGTCTCCTTCAAGAATACTGTTCATTTCATCATGATATGAATGCACTTCATGGAATGAGTTTTGTAACATTCATTTACTGAGTACATATTAATATTCAAAGCACTTTTATATTTAATCATTCATTTGGAACTTACATCTGTCATATAGTTCTATAGCAAATTAATGTTGAAAAATTCCTTAGAGATCATTTCCCCAACACTCACATTTACTAAAGTCCAAGGAGTTGTTAATTTGCCTAAAATTTTATCAACAGTAATACTGGGTCCTACACCTGTTGATTTTTCACTCCAGTAGCTTTTTTTCATAACCCAGTGCCAGTACTAAAGCAAAACATTAATCATCAGATTCTTTTCAAAGTAGTCATATATAAAAGAATATTATGGCTTCTGCAGTTGGAGAAGAGAATACTGGCGAGTGCTTTAGACATCCATTCTGGGATGAGATATGAGTGACTAGTGCCAGTGGGATGCCATTGAAAGAAATATGTTTATTTCACAACATTCCTTTTAGCATTAAGTAATGGGGCTAATTTTTTATTGTTGACATTTTTTGTCTCTTTTTTTCTCTGTCCTTTGTTTTGAAAGAAACATCCTCTATAGAAATATGAACCCACGAGAGAGGCTCCTAGCATTGATATTTACCCTCTTGATTGGCCCTTTCTGCAAGAACGTCCCACACAGGCAGGCACATCTCCTTGGGTCATTCTCCCAGAGGTGGCCAATTGATTCTCATTCCTACCTACCTGATAGGTCAGATCACAAAGATATTCCTTGAAAATTCCCCAAGTTCTCTAAAGAATATTTTACAGGAAGAAAATTTGGGATTTCTGAGATTCTTTGTGACAACTAATACTCCTCTGTCTCAGTGGATGACTTTCTGTAGCATTCTGTCATTTAAATGATCCCCAAATTCAGTGGGGAATTACATTGAGTGCATTGGTCAGGTATCCAGTCCCTCTCGCTGCAAAGTGCCTTCTCCCTTGATATTCTTTTTATTTCTCACTTGTCTCAATTTGCTTGCTCTTTAACTCCCAATCAATGTCACTTCTTTTATAAGAAGCATTTACCAAATTCAAAACAATGGATTATCCATGTGTTTTAGCTCCATTGTACAGATTACAAACCTAATAATTAAGAATAGACAATTCTCTCCCTTTACCCCCACCCCCGCCCCAGGACTTTGATGGCATGTCTTCAGAATCTCACTAGAACTCTAGAAAATTCAAATTTGTATCCCTTTAAAATATTCTATCTGAAGTTTGGGGAATTGACAGGGGTAGTTTTGTGATCTGGCCCGTACAGATACGAGGGTGAATAATGGACCTCTTACCTCTATAGCAATGATCTTCAGCTCTGCCTCAGTGAGGAATTACCTCAGTGCAGGCAACAGGAATTCTCTGTATGTTCTTCCCATCCTCTTAGGTCTTAGCACTTTCAGGGCAAGAATTGATCCAGAGAAGAAGTATTCTGTGAATATTTGCTCATTGATTTTTTTCCCTCAATTTCAACATCAACATGAAATATTCTGATAACTCCAGCCAATACTATTATTGTGTTTGCCCTTGAAGTACGTTAGGATTCAAACAATGAACATTCTTGTCTAAAAATGTCAAATTGTAATTATATTAATGCAAGAAAATAATCTGTAAAAGTTTCTTTTTCTTTAGTTCAAAAATAATAATTTATACTCTGCTCATCTCTCAGAAGTTCCAGTGATAAAGAGTTTTCAATGAAGTGATCTTTTCAGTCTTATTTTGTTTATAATTTTGCCTCTCATTTAAATTTTATACCTGTGAGTACAGGTAAATTTATGTTAATTTTTTATCTGCTCTTAAACAGCTCAGAAATCTCAACAAATATTATTACTTGACTGGATTTGAATCTATCATTAGGCTTTTCAATGAGGGAAGAGATTTCGGTTTCTCATGGGAAAAAGAAGATGTGGATATAGCAAATTACTCAATTTACAGTTGAGTTTTATGTGAAAGTAAAAACTCTAGTCTGTACGCCTGTGGAAGGCAACATTGTAGAGGGTGGGGAGAAGCTTGTTACGTATTTGGAAAATGTATTTGCAATCATCACCTTCTCATCAAGGGGTCAGGAGGTGTGATTATGGAGGTGGCAGCCTTGCCATGGCCACTAAATCATCCCCTCGTTACTCAAAATAATCAGGAGGGGCAGGCAGAGGGCAGTGTTCTCTGGGAGACCCAGGGAGGCAGCCCTTATCTGACGGGGGCTTCCCAGCAGGTCATTCCTTTTCTCCTTCTGGGAAAGGGTCGTCATCCATGCTGGCTGGCTGTGCTGATTGTCAGCTTGCCAGCCCCTTTTGAATGTCAGATACTTGAAGTTTCTGTGTGGCTTGGTGCCCAGGGATACCTTACCCACCCTCCTTGTCATCCTCAGTCTCAGCTGCCAACTCAGAGAGCCAGAGAAGTGTAATTGTGTTGGCACCTCTCCAGCACCCTGAAGCCTCCTAGTCTGTTATCCGCTCTAACCAGAAAATGGAAAGGTTAAGGTTAATGATGTCAAACTTGATTGCTCTGCTGAAGAGTTGGGGTGGGAGATGCAGACATTGTAATCCAGAAAACAGTATCTGCTGAACGATAGAGTTAGAGTGAGGCAGTCAGCATGGAAAGGAGGCAGCACAATATTGTATCTCCAGACTTTACACTTAGGCATAGTATTCAAGTTCTACTTTTAAAACTAGCTGGTAACTTCATGTAACTACAGATATCTATCATATTCAAATTCCAGTCTTTTTTTTTTTAGACAGGCAGAGTGGACAGTGAGAGCGAGAGACAGAGAGAAAGGTCTTCCTTTGCCATTGGTTCACCCTCCATTGGCCGCCGTGGCTGGCACACTGCGCTGATCCAAAGGCAGGAGCCAGGTGCTTCTCCTGGTCTCCCATGGGGTGCAGGGCCCAAGCACTTGGGCCATCCTCCACTGCACTCCCTAGCCACAGCAGAGAGCTGGCCTGGAAAAGGGGCAACCAGGACAGAATCCAGCGCCCCGACCAGGACTAGAACCCAGTGTGCTGGTGCCGCAAGGCGGAGGATTAGCCTATTGAGCCATGGCGCAGGCCTCCAGTCTTTTTTTTTTTTTTTAAAGATTTATTTATTTACTTGAAAGTCAGTTACACAGAGAGAGGAGAGGCAGAAAGAGAGAGAAAGGACTTCCATCCTCTGGTTCAATCCCCAGTTGGAAGCAACAGCCGGAGCTGTGCTGATCCGAAGCCAGGAGCCAGGAGCTTGCTGAAGGGGGTGCAGGGGCCTAAGGACTTCTACTGCTTTCTCAGGCCATAGAAGAGATCTGGATCGGAAGTGGAGCAGCCAGATTTTGAGCCAGCACCCATATGGGATGCCAGCGCTGCAGTCCAGGTCATTAACCTACTGCACCACAGTGTCGGCCCCCAAATTCCACTCTTAAAACTATGGTGGAGGTGTGGGTTGTGTTGCAGGCAGTTTAGCCACCACTTGCATCCCAAGTGGGAGTGCTGGTTCCTACTTCTTGCTCCTGCTTGCTAAGAGGAAGCAGATGATGACATAAGTGCTTGGGCCCCAGCTACTCATGTGAGAGATTCGGATAGAGTTCCAGGTTCCTGGCTTCATTCTGGCCCATTCTGAGCAGTATATCCCCATTTTTTCCCACAGTCCCTTGCAATCACCAGTATACTTTATTTCTCTACATTCAACACTATATAAGAAAACACACAGAAGTGAGATAGTATGTTTTGTTTCTTCTGCTTCTGGAATTTTTCACTTATCATAATGTTTTTAAAGTTTCTCCACACCAAAAATGATAGGATTTCCTTTTTCAAGGCTAAGTAAATTTCCATTTTATATACCACTATTTATTTTTCTATTCATCTGTTGATAGACACAGATTGTTTCCATAGAGGGGAATTATGAGTTAATAATGCTTCAATGAACATAGGATTCCTGATTTTTTTAAGGAAGAGGAGAGGAAGAAGAAGAAGAAAGAAGAGGAGGAGGAGAAGGGGAGAAGGAAGAAGTTGTTTCCATTCCATTTGCTGGTTCATCCTGCAAATGGTCACAACAGCCAGATCTGGGCCAGGCAGAAGACAGAAGCCAGAAGCCAGGAACTCCATCTGGGTCTCTCCATCTGGGTCTCCCACGTGACTAGCCGGGACTCAGTACTTGAGCCCTCATCTGCAGGGAGAAGATTGGAAGTAGAGTGGCCAGGATTGCGAGGCTGATATGTAATTCCCGTGCCGGAGTTGGCAGCTGAAGCTGTTGTACCACAGTAATGCCACCCAAATCACCTTTTTTTTTAAATACTGAGTTGTGTGAGCCGCTTATATGTTTTGAATGTTGATGCATCATCTCATATGTCATTTGCAGGTATTTTCTTGCCTTTCCCAGGCTGCCATTTCATTTTGTCAATTGTTTCTTTTACAGTACAGAAGCTTTGTAGTTTAAGACAGTCCCAGATATTATGTTTATATCTGTGATTCATTTTGAGTTGATTTTTTAAACTTTTATTTAATAAATATAAATTTCCAAAGTACAGCTTATGGATTACAACAGCTTTCCCCCTGCCCCATAACTTCCCTCCCACCTGCAACCCTCTCCTCTTCCGCTCCCTCTCCCATTCCATTCACATCAATA
The DNA here is from genome assembly GCF_051225735.1 of Oryctolagus cuniculus. Classification (NCBI taxonomy): domain Eukaryota; kingdom Metazoa; phylum Chordata; class Mammalia; order Lagomorpha; family Leporidae; genus Oryctolagus; species Oryctolagus cuniculus. The sequence continues at coordinate 33,528,989 of NC_142876.1, forward strand.
TTCATTTTCAATTATCTTTATATACAGAAGATCAATTTAGCATATATTAAGTAAAGATTTCAACAGTGTGCACCTACACAGAAACACAAAGTGTAAAATACTGTTTGAGTACTAGTTATAGTATTAATTCACAATGTACAACACATTAAGGACAGAGTTCCTACATGAGGAGTAAGTGCACAGTGACTCCTGTTGTTGACTTAACAAATTGACACTCTTGTTTATGGGGTCAGTAATCACCCGAGGCTCTTGTCATATGAGTTGCCAGGGCTATGGAAGCCTTCTGAGTTCGCTGACTCTGATCTTATTTAGACAAGGTCATAGTCAAAGTGGAAGTTCTCTCCTCCCTTCAAACCTTATAAAATATGTATGGAAATGCACCGTTTTGCCAACTTTTGGAATAATTTGGAAAAAAAAAGTGACATAGCTTCTTTTTTAAATGCTAGACAAACTTCACTCTAAAATCCTGGTGGTTGTCTCAGGCTTTTCTATCTTGGAGCTTTTTAATTACTGATTCAATTGCTTTCATTTTTTATGTTCTGTTCCACTTTTCTATTTTTTATGGTCCCGTCATGATAGGTTGAATGTTTCTAGGAATGTATCAATTTCTTCTGGGTTATGCAATCTTTGGCATATACTACCTATAGGAATGTTCAATGATCCTATATATTTCTATGGCATTAATAGTAATGGCCCATTTTAATTTATAATTTAATTTAATTTTATAATTTTGTCTCTCCTTTTTTTGTCCTGGTGAGTCTAACTAAAGATTTGTCATTATGTTTATCTTTTCAAAAACTCAACTCAATTTTATTCATATCTTCTATTATTTGGTAGTTTCAATTTCATTTATCCTGCTTTTATCTATATTTTTCTTCTGCTAATTTTGTACTTAGCTTGTTCCTTTTCTAGCTCTTTGGGGACTAAAAAGATTCTTCTTTGAAATTTTTCACTTTTTTATGTAGGTACTGTGGGGAGCAACTCGGACTAGACTGTTACTGGAATTAAGACTTATTCTATGCATCTGCTCTCCCACAATATGGCGCTGGGAGAGGAGTAAACAACTTCTACACAGCTGCCCCTTACCAACTTGATAAGCTGCAAGAGCTGCTCCTGATTGGAGGAGAGCAGCGTACTCGGCGTGTGGGCAGCCGAGTTGGGATTGGTGGAGGAGGACTATAAAGGAGGAGAGAGACAACATGCACCAGGAACACCTAAGGGGAACATCTGAGGGAACACCTGTGCAGCCCCCGAGAGAGCCGGCCGGCGGTGTGCCGCTCCCCCGCGGAAGTGGGGAATGTGGCAGGGGGAACTGCCCTTCCACGGAGGTGGAAGGGATGGTAGCCAACCCGGGAAGGACCAGCAGCAAACCCGGGGAGGGCCGAGCAGACAAAAGAACAGCGCAGGGTCCTGTGTCATTCCTCCACGAAGACGGGGAGCGACATAATGGTGCCGTGACTCGGATAGGAAACTTAGGAGGGAAGAAACGGGAAGAAGTGGAAAATACTGGAGAGAGAGACTAGCAAAGAGCCTAGGGAAAAGCCGGACAGAAAAAGGTGCTGGAAGAAGCTATTGAAAGCCTAGGCATAGACTCAGATACGGACTACGGGGGGAAGCTGGGAGAAATCTCTAAGGTCGAAAGCGAAAGTGAAAGCTAGAACAAACAGACTTGGATACGGACTGTGGGGAGAAGCCAGGAGAAATGAGGGAGGAATATTGTTGGAAGAAAACTTAGGGAAACATACCGGGTAGAGAAAAATGTTAGGGAGGATGTAGCCGCGGGGGGCAGGCCGAGGCGGAAACGTAAGCCAGCTTGGAATTCTTTAAGTCAGCCCAGGGGGCAAAAGGCGAAAATCTGGAACCAGAGGCAGAGACGTGGGCTGCCAGGTTGGAATCCGTCAGATTAGCCCGGGGAGCAAAGGATGGGAAGCCAGACCGAAAGGCGCAGACGCGTGAGCTAGGTTGAATTCGCCAGGTTAGCCCGGGGAACTTAGATTGAATGCCGGTGGTGGTGGAAACGTAAGCTGTGCTGTGTGACTTGTGGAAGCCGCCGCGTGCAGAGAGAGCACGGGGCGTGAATAGATAGGGAACGCGGGGCTGGCGTGAGGCCGTGGTGCGGACGCGAAGGGCGTGGAGACCACGGAGCGCGCGAAGCCAAGCCGCGCAAAGCCGGGAAGCCGCGCAGATGGGAGAAGCGCGGGCTGAAGCGGCTCAGAGCCGGGAAGCCACCGAGAAGCAGCCTCGGGGCAGGCGCCGGGATGCCGCAGGGATAAGAGAAACAGAAGTTTAGAAGTAAAATGAGAGAAATAGGAATGCTGGTAGATAGAAGTAAAATAGGAGAAATAGGAATGCCCGGAGATAGAGAAATAGAGAAAGGCCTCCCCACAACACAGCAATGAGAGAGCTTGGATTCGGTCTGCCTGATTAGGACGATAAGCACCTGCGGGCGGCTAGCAGCTTATGCGCCGCAGGTCACCGAAGACAGGCACGAATTAACATCAATAAGTCTCCCCACAATACCGCAATGAGAAGGCTTGGATTCGGTCTGCCTGATTAGGCGATAAGCACCAGCAGGCAGCTTGACCAGAGTATGAGCTGCAGGTCACCGAAGATAGGCACGAATCAACACCAATAAGTCTCCCCACAATACGGCAATGAGAAGGCTTGGATTCGGTTTGCCTGATTGTTAGGGCTTGTAAGCACCTGCAGGCAGTTCTAGCAGAGCAGAGCATGCGCTGCAGGGCACCGAACACAGGCACGCATCAGCGCCTAAAAACCTCCTCACAACATGGCGAAGAGAGGACCCGGATTCGGTTTGCCTGATTGATAGGACTTGTAAGCACCTGTGGGCAACTCTAGCAAGCAGAGCAGAGTGTGTGCCGCGGGACACTGAAGACAGGCGCGTATCAACGCCAAAAAAATAAAAAGAAAGGGGGATCTGTGGGGAGCAACTCGGACTAGACTGTTACTGGAATTAAGACTTATTCTATGCATCTGCTCTCCCACAATGTGGCGCTGGGAGAGGAGCGTACAGCTTCTACCCAGCTGCCCCTTACCAACTTGATAAGCTGCAAGAGCTGCTCCTGATTGGAGGAGAGCAGCGTACTCGGCGTGTGGGCAGCCGAGTTGGGATTGGTGGAGGAGGACTATAAAGGAGGAGAGAGACAACATGCACCAGGAACACCTAAGGGGAACATCTGAGGGAACACCTGTGCAGCCCCCGAGAGAGCCGGCCGGCGGTGTGCCGCTCCCCCGCGGAAGTGGGGAATGTGGCAGGGGGAACCGCCCTTCTACGGAGGTGGAAGGGATGGTAGCCAACCCGGGAAGGACCAGCAGCAAACCCGGGGAGGGCCGAGCAGACAAAAGAACAGCGCAGGGTCCTGTGTTGTTCCTCCACGAAGACAGGGAGCGACAGGTACATTTCACTGTAAATTTTTCTTTTATAACTATGTTTTCCTGTGTGTCTTAGTCTGTATATATTATAATTTTATGTTTATTTATACCCAGAAAAAATGTCTTTAATGTTTCAGAAGTGCATTTTTATTTTTATTTTCAAATATATGTGGATTTCTCAATTTTCCTCATTATTTCTGCTTTCTTTTTTTAACTTTATTTAGCTAATATAAATTTCCAATGTACAGCTTATGGATTACAATGGCTTCCCTTCCCTACCTCCCCTCCCACCCGCAACCCTCCCCTCTCCCGCTCCCTCTCCCATTCCATTCACATCAACATTCATTTTCAATTATGTTTATATACAGAAAATCAATTTAGTATATATTAAGTAAAGATTTCATCAGTTTGCACTCACACAGAACATAAAGTATAAAATATTGTTTGAATACTAGTCATTGCATTAAATCACAATGTACAGCACATTAAGGACACAGATCCCACATGAGGAGTAAGTGCACAGTGACTCCTGTTGTTGACTTAACAAATTGACACTCTTGTTTATGGCATCAGCAATCTCCCTAGGCTCTAGTCACGAGTTGCCAAGGCTATGGAAGCCTTCTGAGTTCGCCGACTCTGATCTTATTTAGACAAGGTCATAGTCAAAGTGGAAATTCACTCCTCCCTTCAGAGAAAGGTACCTTTTCTTTATGGCCCGTTCTTTCTACTGGGATCTCACTCGCAGAGATCTTTCATTTAGGTCCTCTTTTTTTCTTTTTTTTTTTTTTTTTTTTGGCCAGAGTGTCTTGTGATTTGAAAAGATATTTGATATGATTTCATTGTTATTAAATTTCCTATGATTTGTTTTGTAGCCTGAAAAGCTATTCATTCTGGAGAATGTTTCATATGCACTTGAGAACAATGCGTATTCTATTCATGTTTGATGGAAAGTTCTATATACATCTGTTAGGATTATCTAATGTGTAGTGCAAGTCCAATATTTATTTATTTATTAAAGATACATTTATTTACTTGATAGTCAGTGTTACAGAGAGAGGGAGAGACAGAGAGAGAATCTTCCATTTAGTCCTCAGATGGGAGCAATGGCTGGGGCCAGGTTAAAGCCGGGAGCTACCCAGGAGCTTCCTTCAGGCCTCCCACATAGATGCAGGGACCCAAGCACTAGGGCCATCCTCTTCTGATTATTCCATACCATTAGCAGGGAGCTGGATTGAAAGTGAAGCTGCCAGGACTCAAAGTGGCATGTATATGGGATGCCAGCATCACAGACGGGGTCTGTATCCACCATGCCACAACGCCAGCACCCCCACCTCAATATTTCTTGATTAGTTTTTATCTTGGATAATCTATCAATTATTGAAAATTGGGTACTTATATTATCTATGATTTCTGTATTGAATCCTCAATATTTCCTTCACATATTTAAGTGTTCTGATGCTGGGTATATATATATTTATATTTATATTTATATTTACTATATACCTGCTGTAAAAATTGACCTCTCTATCATGATATAATTAACTTATTTGTCTCCTGTTATAGTTGATGACTAAAAGAGTATCTTGTCTTACAGAACTATAACCACCCCATCTCCTTGATTTCCATTTCAAATTATTTCATTCTTTTATTGTCAACATGTGTGTCCTTAAATGTGAAATGAGTCTCTTGTAGGTAGAATAATAGAGTGGTTCCGAAAAATCTATTCAGTTACTCTGCTTTCTGATGAGAATAATTTATTAATTTATATTAAAATAAATATGATTATAATGACTTTTTCATTTTATTAGTTGTTTTCCGGCTTATTTTTAATTCCTTTTATTCTCTCTGCTCTTCCTTTGTAAAAGGACAATTTTTTTTGTTGTAGTTTGCTTTCATTCTTATTTATTTTGTATTTATACTACAGACTCTTGCTTTGTGGTTACTTATGAGGCTTACAAAATTATCTTACAGTTATAGCATTATTGTAAGCTGACAAAAACTTAACTTCAATCACTAAACATTTACTTGCCCATGATTTACATTTTATGTTGTTGATTTAACAATTTATTAGTTTTTAGATTTTGCAATAATTAATAAAATATTGCCACTATAGACATTATAAATATTTTTGTGTTTCTTATATTTTATAGTAGTGGTAAAAAGAGATTTGCACATCATAATTATAGCTCTAATATATCCTTAACTTGAATACATATTTATCTTTAACAGTGAATTTTATTCTGTCATATATTTTCACATTACTGACTATAATTATATTGTTTCCACTTGAAAAACTCCCTTTGACATTTCTTAGAATGCAGGTATAGTGGTGGTGAATTTTCTTAGCATTCGTCAAATATATTCTTCATTTCATTCTGTCAAATAACTACTTAGTCACATAAATCTATTTTCATATTTCTGAAGAGTCACCATATTGTCTTCCATAATGGTTGTACCAGTTTACATTCCCTCCAACAATGTATTTGGGTACTTTTTTCTCCACAACCTCACCAGTATTTGTTATTTTTTGATTTTTGATGATAGGCATCCTAACTGGGATGAGCTGCAACCTAAGTTGCTAATCTTGATTTGTACTTTTCACTTAGTTATACAATGTCTTGATCTATGCCCTACATTTCCTTGTTCTAGAAATCAACTTTGAGGATGAATTTTTGCTTATTGTTAATCTATTGGAAATATAAAGAAACCATGTTTCCTCATGCTAACATTAGTTTTGAATGGTAGCTTCATTTCCCCAAAAAGTAGTTCTGAATCCTTTAAAACAAGCTTCTCACGTTTCTATCATCTGTTTCCCCTGCTATACCTTGGAAAAAATGCTTGCATCTCTACAAATGATTTGATCCTTGGAACTGTTACTACTCTCCCTTCCTTTTGATATCAAATTAATGGCATTTTAATATTTCCTGAGTTTGACCCTGCATAATTCTAACCTGAAAATATCATTATGAAAATACCGGTCAGTAAATGATCTAGAATCCATAGATTTAACCAAGATTTTTAACTTGAATACATGCTAGACTTTAAATGCCAAAGTCATGGTTAACAGTACTAAGACAGCAGAGAAGATCTAACTTTGGTGTTTAGGATGTAGGTCTAACACAAGGTCTTAGGTCACTGAGACTATGCCCTCAAAATAGTTCTCATGAGAGAGCTTATTTTGAAAGCCATGTTGTGGCTACATTCTCTGCTTTTTACCTTACCATGTGATCTTTCCATTACACATATTCTGCCATTCCAATCCTCCAGCCTCACCAAATGACTGAACCAATGAGTGCCACCTGATTTTATATTGGGAAAAGCTAAAAGAATAAGCCAAATAAGCTTCTTTCTTTTCTAGGTAGCTTCTTTCAGATATTTTATAGTGATTAAAAAAACCTGTGATGTACCATGACAATCATTCTTAGAATATACAAGTTAATGCAATTTTCAATTTATTTGCTAAAGTTTCTTCAATAATTTGCAGTGAGAATGCATGTAAAGAACTTATCAGGAGTTTGAGGTGCATATTGGATACTTCATCAATAGAAGCTCATTTTATTATTCATTGAATGTTTAGTTTTAAATAGTTTTTAAAAAACAATGAATACCTTTTTAATATTTTAAGTTTATAGCTTTATCTATATTTGTGGCACTAATATGATGAGACAAATTAGAAAAAGAATAATGCGAGTAAGATGCTATATTTGTCTTCCAAGAATTTATACAGTGATGAAAATACTCTGGTTCATATCATTATTATCTTCAGGCTATCTTTGTTGGGGCTGGCTTTGTTGTGCCATGGGTTAAGCTGTAGCCTGCTAAGTCAGCACTCCATATTGGAGTGCTGGTCCTGACTGCTCTACTTCCAATCTCATTTTCTGCTAATGTGCTTGGAAAGCAGCAGCAGATGGTTGGAGTGCTTGATGCCTGCCACCCATTTGGGCCTGATACAGCCCTAGCCATTGCAACCACTGGGGAATGAGAGGATTAAAGAGACAGAGGACTGAAGACCTCTCTCTCTCTCTCTCCCTCTCTCTCTCTTCATCTCTTTCTCTCTCCTCTTTGTCGCCCTGCCTTTCAAATAAATTAAAAATAAATCTTAATAAAAGGATGGCTTTGTTATCTGTTGCCAAGTCTTTGCCACTTCACACATTAATTCGTTTATAACACATTAGTAACTTTTTTCCATCAGTTCAGTATTGTTGTGGGTGTTCGGATAAAACATTACATGAGAAGATAATCAAGATGGATAGTATTTAGTGAGCAATTGCTATGAGTCAAGATGTGAGCCACATGAATGATTTAATTGAATACTCACAGAAAATTGATGAGGCAAGTTCTTGTATTGTCATTCCAAGTTGTTAAATGAGTTAACTGAGCATAAATTGTGTTAAATATTAAGTCTGAACATACAAATTAATGGTAGGGATGGGCTTCAAATCCTAGTAAGCCCCATGCTTCAGAGAAATGCCATCCTTGCCCATGAAAAGAAAAAGAACAAACTTGACAGATCACTGGAGAATCTGGTGAGCATTTTAGAGCCTTCAGGTGAGGTATCCAGGACAGTGGGAAAACCCAAGTAACTGATATTTCATAGTAGTGCTAAACAACAGTAGATTGCAAGAAATGAGGTAACTAGTAAAGTGCCTTAAATTATAGTTCCCACTCCTTTGATTGAGACTTCCCTGACCATGGTAAGAGATGGACAGTCTTTTCCAATATGATGTTCTGCAGATTCTTAGTACTGCATATTCATTTAACATATTTTTGTGTGTGTGTGTACATATATATGTGTATAGATATATAGTGCGTATGTATATACATACACACATATAGTTTGTATTTTCTATACATTTATATATTAGACACAATTTTCAAGTATAGATTTTACCACTCAATTTACTTGCAGTTCTTCTAAGACATGTACTGTCTTAACTGTTTTGTGTAGATGTTTATCAAGGAAAGATTCTCAGTAAACATATTAAAATAGAAATTCAATTCCATTCAGTTTTCATGATTAATTATTTACTGGGCACCTACTGAAAGATACTGTTCTTGTAACCTTGGTGGCTCCATTTTCTCCTTAAGGAGCGAGCATTTATTCCTCGAAGAGCAGCCACTCTTGTCACTTTTGGTATTTCCTACCTTTTGCTCTGCTTAGCCCACATTCCAACTTACCATGGAGTTCAAGTGTCAAGAAGTAAGAGTGTTGAGTAGTCTTTTGAGTAATCAAAGTGTGACTGGAATGAAGGCTTTTCAGAGATCCCTGTTTAAAATCTGTTTTATTCATTCTGCAGCAGCAATTTCTTTAACAGCTAGTTATAATTGAGAGGTTTGGGGCTGAGAGAATTGATTTCAATAAATATTTTATTCTTTTTCCAGTAATTCTCTTAAGTGGGCTTCAGTGAATTACCTTTGTTAGGCAGCTATTACCAGGTACAGCATCAAAATACCTGTGGCCTCAGCCAAGGAATTTCTTAACCACAGTCAAGGGATGCAGTCGTTTTAAGAGAGGGCGTTCTCTACTCCAACACTGGCAGGAATCACAGCATAGCATTTGTCTTCATGTGAACGTAGGGATTTGAGCCTGGGACTGCATAAATGAAAGGCCCTGATAAAAATTGTGGGGACTTTTCTAAGAAAACTTGTGAGGGTAAATGGTTTCATTTCTTTTCTTTTGCTTCCTGCAATGGAAATTTTACTATCAACTAGTATGTTCTATCACAACTTGTATAATGCAAATCTTTTTCTCCATCAAAAATGTTTCATTTAGATGTCAGAGGGCTTTCTTTAAGAGGAGATATGGGTTCTTAGTCTTCTAAATCAAAGAATCATTCACATGGAGAAGGAAAGGAAAAAGAACATCATTCAAAGGAACAATGAGTGATAAATGAGAGTGTCAAAGAAATGTTTGATTAATGGGGAGACACTTAACAAAGCTTAAAGACAGAGTATTTATAAACAATTTTTAATGAGAACTATATAAAAGAGGAAAATTCACAAAACTATTATAGGTATGAAAATCTGTTTACATTCACCAATAATAATATAAATGCAAAGATTTTAAAATTATGTATCATTTAATATCAGTTTAATTGGAAAAAACATTGTTAGGTAAGTAAGAATATAAATAAAGTCATAAGCTCCTGGTAAGAGCAAAGACAGTTGCAGTCACTGTGGAAAAGAACATAACATATTTATTAATTTTAATTTACATACACCAATGTTTACCATTCACTACAAAGTTTTAACCAGTATTAGATTAAACTTCCTAAAAGGAATTGAGAATACAAACATAATACATAATTGTTGAAAAGCATAATGGAATAACAGAAGCCAGTACTTGGCTGGCGCTGTGGCTCACTTGGCTAATCCTCCGCCTGTGGTGCCGGCACCCCAGGTTCTAGTCCTGGTTGGGGTGCCAGATTCTGTCCCGGTTGCTCCTCTTCCTGTCCAGCTCTCTGCTCTGGCCCGGGAGTGCAGTGGAGGATGGCCTAAGTCCTTGGGCTCTGCACCCGCATGGGAGACCAGGGGAAGCACCTGGCTCCTGGCTTCGGATCAGCACCGTGTGCCGGCCACAGCGGCCATTGGGGGGTGAACCAACGGAAAAAAAAAGGAAGCCCTTCATCTCTGTCTCTGTCTCACTGTCCACTCTGCCTGTCAAAAAAAATATATAAATAAAGAGAATAATAACCGAAGTGGGTTTAACATTCTACATATTACTTTATCTTGAACAACTTGCCTACTCCTATATTTGATCTTAGCCAAAAGTCAGAGAAGCAATGTACTTGTGTACTCTCAATTGCACATGTGTATTGTTAGAAAGAAAACAAAAACCCAGAAAACTAATCTAAAAAGCTAATCGTATCTTTTTGCAGTCTAAGAGGATGTGGATGATAAAAGTTGAAGTTGTTTAGGGTCATGAGGAAATAGAAAATATCCTTGGTAAAAGCCCTAGATTTTTCTGTAATTTAGAGAGAAACATGAACTTGTATTAATAGCAAATTAGAATAACACTGTGTCCAGATCCTCCCTAGCTCACTGTGAAAGTAAATCCTGTATTGAAATAACATAACAATGCTTGCAACTTATGCAATTGTTCATGTATTATGTATAGCATAAAGAAAACTTTAATGTCATTCTGTAAACATCAACAAATGACCAACATCCAAGTGAAAAAACTGTCCATAAGCTCAAGCTACTAGATGACTCAGATATTAGAGTGATGATCCTTGAACTTCAAAATCAGTAGAATAATATATTTAAAGGTACATTTTTAAATATTATAATTGTTTTATTTCTTTTTGATATATAATCAGTAGTGGAGTAGCTGAATCATAAGGTGATGCTATTGGCAATTTTTTGAAGTACTTAAGTACTGTTTTCCATAATGACTATGCAAATTTACATTTCACTAACAGTGCAAAAAGTTTATCTTTTGTTGACATTGTCAATACTAGTTGCTATCTTTATATATATATAATTGATATATATATAAACTATGTGCAGCAAGGTAGTATCTCATTGTGGATTTGATTGGCACTTCTTGATAACTAGTAGGGCTCAGCATATTTTCATTTATTTCTTGGCCATTTATATGTCTTTCTTTGAAAAATATCATTAGAGCAAATACTTATTTTTAGATTACTTATTTGAATGATATTGAGTTGCTTATATAAAGTTGCTTATGTTTATATTTTTGCTTATATATTCTGCTTATTAACCTTTGTCAGTTATATACTTTGTAAATATTTCCCATATTATGTGGAATGTCTTTATTTTATTTATTATTTCCTTTGTCTCACAGATTTTAAATCTACTGTAATCTTATTTGTCTTTTTTTTTTTTTTTTGCTTTTGTCTCCTGCACTTTGGGGTTCTAAATAAATAATAATAAAAAAAAAATCCTTGCCAGTTCTAATGTCCTGAAGTACTTCCCCTATGTTTTTGTACAATAATTTCAAAGATTTATGTATAATATTTAAGTATTTTATTCATTTTGAATTGACTTTTGTATGTGGTAAGAGATAGGGAATCTAATTATTTTATTTCTTTGGGCAGATCTCCAATTTTGCTCACATCATATATTGAAAAGACTATCCTTTCTGTAATGCATGTTCTTAGCAACTTTGTTGAGGATCAATTAGCTGTGGATATATCAATTTACTTCTTTTTTTTTTTATTGACAGGCAGAGTGGACAGTGAGAGAGAGAGAGAGAGAGAGAAAAGTCTTCCTTTGCCGTTGGTTCACCCACCAATGGCCGCTGCGACTGCAGCGCACCGCGCTGATCTGATGGCAGGAGCCAGGTACTTATCCTGGTCTCCCATGGGGTGCAGGGCCCAAGTACTTGGGCCATCCTCCACTGCACTCCGGGGCCACAGCAGAGAGCTGGCCTGAAAGAGGGGCAACCGGGACAGAATCCGATGCCCTGACCGGGACTAGAACACGGTGTGCTGGCGCCGCAAGGCGGAGGATTAGCCTAGTGAGCTGCGGCGCCGGCCTCAATTTACTTCTATGCTCCCTTTTCTGTTCCATTGGTCTATTTTTTTTTTCTGTTTTTATGCCAATACTATCATGCTTTATCTGTATACCTTTGTAGTCGATTTTGAAAAAAGATAGTGTAATGGATACTGTTTCATTTATTTTACTCAATATGGCATTGGCTATTTGAGTGTTGATTTTTTTGTGTGTGATTCTGTACTAACTTTAGCATTGTTTTTTCTGGTTCTTTGAAAAAATTGTCATTGGTGATTTGGTAGGGATTGTACACAATCTGTAAATCACTCTGGTAATATGGACAATTCAGCAATATTGATCATTTCAATCCATGAGCACAAGATGTCTTTCCAATACTTTCTATCCTCTTCAATTTTATTCATCAATATTTTATGATTTTGATTAGAGAGATGTCTTTTATCTCTGATTAAATATATTATTAGATGTTTTATATTTTATTTTAGCTAATGATAATGGGGTTTCTTTCTTGATTTCTCTTTCTGATAATTCATTATTAGTGCATACTAATGCTACTGATTCTGTATCCTACAACTTTCCTTAATTTTTTTATCAGATCTAACAACTTTTTCATTGGGACTGGGGTTTTCTATACGTGAATTTGTGTCATCTACAAACATTGAAGATTTGACTTCTTTTCAATTTAGACATACTTTTTTTCTTTCTCTTACCTCTTTGCTCTGCCTGGGACTTGTAGTATGATGTTGAATAAAAGTGGTGAAAGGGGGTATACTTGCCTTGATCCAATTCTTAGAAAGAACAGTCTCAATTTTCCCTCATTCAATGTGACACTAGCTGTTGACTTATATATGGCTTTTGTTATGGTGAGGTATATTGATCCTATACAAAATTTGTTGACATTTTTTGTCATCTAGAAATGTTGGATATTATCAAATGCCCTTTCTACATCTATTGAGATGATTGTGTGTGTGTGTGTATATATATATATATATATATCCATATCTATCTATCTATCTTCTATTTAGATATATCTGTCCTTCATTCTGTTGGTGTATTATATCACATTTATTGATTTGCATGTTTGAAACCATCCTTTCATCCCTAGAATGAATCCTATGTGCTCATGATGAGTTATCTTTTTTCTTTTTCTCTTATTTTTTAAAGATTTATCTATGAGGACAATGCTGCAGCACAGCATGTTAAGCTGGCATCCCATATGGGCCCTGGTTTGAGTCCTAACTGTTCCACATCTGAACTAACTCCCTGCTAATGTGCCTTGGAAAGCAGTGGAAGATGACCCAAGTGCTTGGGCCCCTGAACCCACATTGAAGACTAGCAGATTGAAGATCGTTCTCTCTGCCTCTGCCGCTCCCTCTCTGTAACCTTGTGTTTCAAATAAATGAATAAATATTTTAAAGAAAGTGATTTATTTATTTATTTGAATGTCAAGGTTATAGATAGGAACAGAAACACACATGCACACACACACACACACACACACACACAGAGTCTTCCATCTGCTGCTTCACTCCCCAAATGGCTGCAACCACCTGTGCTGGGCCAGGCCAAAGCCAGGAGCCAGGAACTTCATTCTGGTCTCCCACAAGAGTGACAAGGGCCCAAGCACTTGGTCCATCTTCTGCTGCTTTTCCCTGGCCATTAGCAGGGAGCTGGATCAGATGTGGAATAGCCAGGACAAAAATCGGTGCCCATACAGAATGGAAGTGTTGCTGGTGGCAGATTTACCTGCTATGGAACAATGTTGACCCATTTTTTTCTTTGTTAAAACTTATTTCTCTGTTTTAAATTAACATGTGCTACTTGCACATTTTCAGGGGCACAATGCAACTTTTTAACGCATATTCATAAGTTAAACTGACCATACCAGGCTTCCAGTCTTTTTATTTGTGAACTGAATTAGTTATTATTTTGCTGTTGAGTTTTCTGTGATTCTTATATACTTTGAATGTTAATTATTCAACAGAAATAAAAGTTGTAAATAGAATAATATATCTTATATGCTAGCGGAACTCATGCCACTGGTGATATTGAGAACTTTGACGACTACACTGACTTTGAGTACAGCCTGGAGTCCTAGCAGGGGCAGGGTACCCAACTAATCCAGCAGAGGAAAAACACATTGCTTTCTCCCGATTCCCCACAAAGGTGCCTGGAAATCAGCATGGAGAAGACAACTTCTTAATAACAGTAGATGTTGTGACTTCTCTTGTGCACACATCTAGGGGATTTTCCCAGAGGGAAAAATACATGTTTCATAGTGACTTTGAGTTTAGAGGGTTCACAAGGAGTTGGGTACTCATTTAGGACTGTGAAGTGCCCCATCCTCTCAACCTATTACAGGCTCTGAGGCTTGAAAGGCCATGTCAGATCACCCACAGACAGCTGCTCTGGAAATGACCCTACTCTCTCCATGGACTGGGAAGGCTTGCAGGGTGGAAAGGAGATTCTCTGCACCGCATGTCTGGGGGCAGCCTTGTGACTGTGACTGTGGAAATTGTGTGACTGCACAATAGGTCATGGAGTGTAGCTGGTATTTTGGGCAATCACTGTGTCCTGTGTCAGAAGCTCAGATCTCTCTAACTGCCTGGGCTGGGTCATTGCAGAGGGATCTGTGCTCACACTGAATACTGCACAGATCATTCATGCAATTCATGTGCTGATATGGATGAGGATTGTACCTATTGTGGGCTAAACTCGGGCATTGATCACCAAGGTGAAGTTGCAATTTTGCCAACAGATATACCTATACCTTTCCCTCTGCTGACAATACAGGATATCTTTGAGACCCAACTTAGGTGTCATTCTGGATTCTTGCCCCACACTGGAACACTGATCAGAGCTCCCTGGCCCCACCCATCACATGCCTCTGAGTATTCACTGAAGGATCAGACACTTTTTTTTTTTAACTTTTATTTAATAAATATAAATTTCCAAAGTACAGCTTTTGGATTATAGCAGCTTTTTCTCCCCATAACCTCCCTCTCACCCGCAACCATCCCATCTCCCGCTCCCTCTCCCATCCCATTCACATCAAAATTCATTTTTAATTATCTTTATATACAGAAGATCAATTTAGTATATACTAAGTAAGGTTTTCAACAGTTTGCACCCACACAGAAACACAAAGTGTAAAGTACTGTTTGAGTATTAGTTATACCGCTAATTCACATAGTACAACACATTAAGGACAGAGATCCTACATGGGGAGTAGATGCACAGTGACTCCTGTTGTTGATTTAATAATTGACACTCTTGTTTATGGCGTCAGTAATCACCGGAGACTCCAACGCCGATCTTATTTAGACAATGTCATAGTCAAAGTGGAAGTTCTTTCAAGTATCATTTCCGAAATGAAAAGACTTGAAAGTCATTACTCTCCTCATTACAACAATAATAAGCTAAACAAAACAAATATCAACAGCTTCTCTGGGCACACTAAGGAGTTGCAGTTACAATGCAATGAGCACCCAGGAATCATCAAAGGTCGTAAAGCTGGAATCACAGCTGGGACCTGCTTATCTGGAACAGAGCCCTGGCTGAAGCACTTAGAGGGTAACTTTGTGTGAAGGCAATTTTACCCAGTGGCTGGAGGCCATTCCTACCATGAATGGGAAACTCACAGGCAACATGGACTTAGGGATCCAATACTTTGCTTTATCTTGAGGAATCCCACCAACTTTTCACAGTAGAGGGCTTAGAAACATCATTTATTAGCTATGACAAGGAAGAGGAACAGTAACCATTGTGAAATAGGATGAAAACCATCTTCTTATTTAAAGGCTTAAATGTGAATCGTTTAAATATATTCATTAAAAGATAAAGATTGACAAAGTGAGTATAATAACAATATTCGGCTACCTCTTGTCTTTTGGACATTCAGTAAATATACTGATTCAGACAAGTTCAAATAAAGCGATAGCAAAAGATATGTTAAAACTAATTGAAAGAAAGCTGGAGGTACTACACTAATTTCAGATAAATGGAATTCAGAACAAGGAAAATTATCAGAGACAAACAGGAAGATTACTTAATGATTAGGCAGCCATTGCTTTAAAACCTAGCAAATTTGTGTATACACCTAAATTCAGAACTGCAAAATACACTTCAAAAACCTACTAAGACAGAGGGAGGGTGCGGGCTTTGTGGCTTAGTGGGTAAATCCGCCTCCTGCAGTGTCAGCATCCCATATGGGCGCTGTTTGGGTCCTGGCTGCTCCACTTCTGATCTGGTGCTCTGCTATGGCCTGGGAAAGAAGTAAAAGATGGTCCAAGACCCTGGGCCCCTGAACCTATGTGGGAGACCCAGAAGAAGCTCCTGGCTCCTGGCTTCGGATTCGCACAACTCCAGCCATTGTGGCCATCTGGGGAGTAAACCAGCCAATGGAAGACCTCTCTCTCTCTCTCTCTCTCTCTGCCTCTCATTTCTCTGTGTAACTGTGACTTTCAAGTAAATAAATAAAAATATTTAAAAAAAAGACATAGTGGAATAGTTCAAAGACAAAACCCATCAGTGGAGAAAATCAAGTATTTTAATAAATGCCTAAAAATGAATGGAGAAATACAGGAAACAAGAACAAGGAAAACAATATGACTCCCACAAAGGAACACAACAGCACTTTAATATTAGAATGTGAAGACAGAGATTGATGAAATGCTTGAAAAGGTGTTCAAAAGAATCATCATAGATTTACTCAGAAGCAATGAGAAGCAAATTCAAGAATTAAAGAATACATGACATGGATGAAAAATTTTACTACGAGATAGAGATTTTTAAGAGAAACCAAACTGAAATATTATTAATGAAGAATTTACAATGACAAATAAAAAATACAGTGGAAAGCATTAATGGCAGATTTGGTGAGGAAGAACAAAGAATATCTGAGCTAGAAGACAAATCTTTGGAAATATCTCATATCCAAAAAAAAAAGAAGGAAAAATAAAAGACATAAGCCTCAGCCATTCTCTCTCATTGTCCAAAAGAGATAAACTTTGGAATGTATTCCTTGCTCTTGAATCTCAGTTGGGTGTCACACCCTATTGTCTTCATACCCCAAAACCCCCAGTCACCTGAAAGACCAGTTGCTCTGAAGACCTGAAAGACCAGTTTCAGGAATTCCCCTCTGCCTGCTACCTCCTACCCCACCCCCATCCCCAGACCTCATAAAATATAAGAAGGCCCTGCCCCTGGGGAGTTGAGGCCTCTGCCAGTATTCCATCAGTGTGCACATGAGGCAGATGGCCACTGACCTCTATGGATTTATTTTCTCTGAATAAATTTGGCCTGGCTGTAAATTCATACACTGCCTCTTCTCTATTCTGTGCCTCTTTTCCTAACATTTTGGTGCCCCGTGTGAGGAGGCACCCACCTGCAACTCTTTCACTAACAGTTTCAATCAATGAAAAACTCACTTCAAGGAAGCCAAGGCTACCTTGGAAGAATCATATAACATGTTTATGAAAATGTGGACTTAAGCATTACAGATTTCCAAAGGTTAATTAAAAAGGCAAATGACCAGCAAGGAAGAGGGAAGGAGGGTGTGAATGTGAGAAGGAAGGAGGACAGCTTGGGAAGTATCATTATGCTCTTAAAACTGTATATATAAAAGATATGAAATTATTCCCTTTATATAAAAAAAGAAAAGAATTAAAGAGAAAACTAAAATAACCTTTCTTGAAGTCACAGTGAAGTAGACAGGCTAAAACTGATTAGGTTTGTGAGCTGACAGACCAAGCCTTCACCACGTCCCGTGTGACCTCACACCCTACCTGATACCCTCACCATGCCACCATGTGACATCATGCTCTACCTGGCCATACCTGAGCGCGCACCTGCCCACGAGCCACTCCCCTGTGAGAAATATATAAAAGGCAAGGAGCGTCCCAAAAGGCTCTCTGCCTCTGCTTTGCTGCCGGTGATACACATAGCAGCTTAAAGCACTTGCTGCATCTGGCGTTTGGCCTGCTCTCTGCTTGGTATGGATGCTACCCTAGTTTGCAGATTTTCCCTTTTCTTTAAACTGAGCTAAAGCCCTCACTTTCCTATGTACCTTTCAGCCTCTTATTTTTTCATAAAATAACATGAGACTGCCCACATTATTTCATTGTTCCAGTTACAAGACATAGTCACTTTATGTCAAGACATTGATAGATTCCTTACTTTTCCTCTAAAAGTTTTCTTCAAAAGCTTAAGTTAAAGATTTATATGAAAGGCCAATAGAATAAAAGAAAATGGGATAAATTCCAGAAGAGAACTTACAGCATATAAGTTAAGTTTGGGAGCACATGACCTTGTTAGGTATCACACACCTTTGCAATATGAACCTGCTGCATCATTTACCATTTTTGAACCTAGGCTTCATCTACTGCATATGAAAGCAACATAGCTAGGATCTGCTGTGATGATTAATAGGCCTCAGAGTTCTTCAGAAGTAAAAAGACCAGTACAAATATTTTGTTGAGTGGGACATATGGTGGTAGAAGCATGTAATAGCTGACTTATTGGGTTATATAAGATGGATGAAGGGGAAAATAGTGTGAAAATATTTTCTGAACAAAATAGGGTTGTCTTGAAATCCTAGATCAATATAAACAAACACAACATGAAGGAAAATGTGTTAAACAATTATCAGGATAGTAGTAAAGGGAAAATAACCATTCCTGTGAATTTGTGTTGACAATAGAGATTCTGCACAAATCTTAATCTATATTTTTTGTTCATGTAAGAATCCGTAAAAATTAAATAGGAGAGTTTCATTTAGCATGGTTCTAGGCAGTTCTTAAGACAGAACTGACAGAAGCCAACAAAATTTTTTTTCATATTCTCTAGAGAAGTGTAATTTCAACCGAGAACACAAAAACATCCCAATATAAATTTCCTTATAAATGTTTACCATCAATAATTACAAACATAGAAAGAATGAACACCAGAAAAAAAGGATACAAGATCATAGCACAAATATATTACTGGTAAAATAGGTAAAATATGATATCAGTACTTAAAATGTCTATGTTCCATGTTTTTAAACCAAATTAATATTGGATATATAAAAGCAAAGAACAAGTATCTTTTTGAAGTAGCACTAAGTATTACAGAAAAGAAAAATATAATTTAAATAGCATCTCAAAAGTGGTTGTATAAATTAGACACAGCTAGAGAGAGAATGAATGAAAGGAAGATATTGTGTAAACAAGAGGACAGAGGTACAAAAATATGGAGACTATGACAGACATGGAGGATGGTACGGGAATATAGAAAGGGAAGATCTATTCAAAATTAGAAGAAATAGAAAATAGGAAGAGAGATTATGTCAAAATTATTTCCCACTTTTCAAGGAATTTGCAACATTTGGAAAGATAATTATTGGATCTAAGTTGCCTAAAAAAACCTTGATCCAGAAAACGAAAAATATATATTTATGTAAAGTGAAAATGTAAGAAATCATTCAAACTCACATCAAAAGCAAAACTTTAGTCTCACAAGTGACATTTTAACAGTTCAGTTCTTTATCCTGTAAATTAGTATTTAAAAAGAAAATAACTTTAAAAATACAATACATCAAATAAAAAATGCAATTTTTAAAGCAGTCAGACAGAAAATAATAGAAGAAAGTATGGGCATCTGACATAATACCAACAAATTTAGCAACAGAACAAGAAATGTACTCCCCTTCCTCCTTTTCTCTCTAGTGCTCATACGACGTGGTCTCATCTAGTAAATATTTCAAACCATCTGAAGCATCCAAAGAACTTAAAGTATATTACAAAATGACTGAGTAAGCACGTAAATATTTAAATATTATTGGAACTTAGGCTTTTCATTTTCATGAAAATATTTATAAATATTGAAATGGATATGTTAATCCTCATGGTATAAGCATGCAATCTGAATTAATAGTATGAAATTTACAATTTACAATACAGAGATATAGTAAACATGTGTATATGTGCCCATATACAAATATGTTTCCTAACCTTGTCTGCTGAAATAAACCTGGAAACACTAAAAACGCAATAGAAATGAGCACACCTGAGATGATACTCTTGGACGTATATAATTTTTTCTGCTAAAAGATAACAGCAGGATGTGGAGGAATGGTTGATTCTGTAACTGAAGCACAGAAAGTATAAGGTGAGGGGCCAGCGCTGTGACGTAGTAGGTTAATCCTCTGCCATATGGGTGCCAGGTTCTAGTCCCCACTGCTCCTCTTCCAATCCAGCTCTCTGCTATGGCCTGGGAAAGCAGTGGAAGATGACCCAAGTCCTTGGGCCCCTGCACCCATGTGGGAGACCTGGAGGAAGCGCCTGGCTCCTGGCTTCAGATTGGCTCAGCTCCTGTAGTTGTAGCCTTTGGGGAGTGAACCAACAGAAGGAAGACCTTTCTCTCTGTCTCTCCCTCTCACTGTCTGTAACTCTGCCTCTCAAATAAATAAATAAAAACTTTACAAAAAAAAAAAAGTATAAGGTGAACACTAGAACATCTTGTGCCCATATTTAGGAATGTCCTCAAGAAATAAGCAAGATTCGGCCAGCGCCGTGGCTCACTAGGCTAATCCTCTGTCTTGTGGCGCCAGCACACCAGGTTCTAGTCCCAGTCGGGGCGCCGGATTCTGTCCCGGTTGCCCCTCTTCCAGGCCAGCTCTCTGCTGTGACCAGGGAGTACAGTGGAGGATGGCCCAGGTACTTGGGCCCTGCACCCCATGGGAGACCAGGATAAGTACCTGGCTCCTGCCATCGGATCAGCGCGGTGCACCGGCCACAGCGCGCTGGCCGTGGCGGCCATTGGAGGGTGAACCAACGACAAAAGGAAGACCTTTCTCTCTCTCTCTCTTTCACTGTCCACTCTGCCTGTCAAAAAATAAAAAAATAATAATCACCTATTAATATTTATTAATTAAACTTGTAGTAAAGAAAACTGGCAGGTATCATCTTAACCAAGTGATACAATTTTGCATTTCCTGAACAACATGTTTGCTACAATGCACCTGCTGCCAGGATGTCCTGTTGTATTTCCGTTACAACTGCGATTCTTAGGGAAATATCACAAAGTTCCAAAATGAGATACATTCAACAGAGTAGATGGCCAATTCTTTCCAAAAATGTCCAAGTTAGGAAAATAAGAAAAGACTCAAATTTCTGCTCTGTACTAAGGAGATTAGAGAATCAAAACTACTAAACACTAGTGATTCTGAATTAATTACTGGGTGCATAAAGGAACAATACTGACATCACAGAGACAACTTCTAAAATGATCTGGGTATCATGTGGATTATTGTATTAGTTTTAATTTATGATTCTTATGCAGTGATTATATAAGAGTTCATCCTTGTTTTAATAAATGCACACTGAATTTCTGGGAAAATTAGGCAAGATGTCTGCAACTTATTCACAATTCAACAAATGGTTCAAAAAAAGACAGTGGTTGGCCATATAGGTTAAATGCTGACTATTCTGATATGAGAGTTCTTTGAGCTACAGAAAGGATTTTTTGTGAGACTGAAATCATTTCAAAGTGGAAACTTTGACTGCTCAAATTAACAAAGCTAGAAATCAAAAGCTCACAGGAGAGAAAGGGAAGTCATGAGTTAAGGTTTTCAAAGAGCTTTGTGATGTTTGGGAGGGAGATAAAAGTAGTTATTAATTAGTCTTAAGTTTGAAATGGAGGTAAATTATCATAATCACTTGGAAAAATGTGACAAAAACCTCCAAAATAATGAAGTGAGAAAAAAATCATCCAAAAATAATTTAATATTAATATTCAAATCACTGAAGGTTTTTCTAAAACAGGGGAAAAAAACTTTTCTTTCTAGCATACCCTTACATAAAAATGATTACATATAAAAGATTAAAACAAATAAGAAAATAGCTATTACAAAAATAGAGCCGATATATAAACATATATAAATATATATTTAAATATAGATACATATTTAAATTCCTGGTTAATCTTGGATAATTTATAGAAATCTATGAGTCAATAATAGAAAGGAAATTTCTTTCACTGTTTTAATGATGGATTGTTGATTTCAGTGGGTCATTCCACTAAGAACAACCAATAGAATTAAGTAAAGTATGAAATGAAATTATTTGCGTGAAGAGATACAAGAACTAACACATACATACAAAGGGAGTGCTTTTAAGTGAGGGATGGATGTAACTAGAATATTTAAGGGACATACATTGTCCATTGAAAGGATGAAAGAACCAGTTAACATTATTTGATAAATCAGCTCATGTGTTGAAATCTATTGGGCAATTCCAAGAAGGACAGCAAAGCTGTGTAATAAGGAGAAAAAGAAAGAAGAAAAAAGAAACACAAAACATGTGGCCTGAACATAAAGCAAAGTGCTAAAATAGTCATTTCAAGCCATGAAAGTAGTAATTCTATTAAATGTAAATACAGAAAATCTCCAAAATATAAGAGTGAGCATATCAAGGAAAACAAAACTATTTTATTTTAAAAGCATCATTCAAAACAAAGGATCCTCCAAATTTTAAAATAAAAACCATAGAAAAACATATATGAAGCAAATCAAACAATACTAAATTATTAATTAAATTAATTATTAAATTAATAATTTTAGAAGCATTATTAGAGATAATAATATTAGTGAAATATACCTGAAAACCTAGTCTCACAATAAAAACAAAATGATAGAAATGAAAGAATAAAGATATAAGAAAGAGGTAAATCCACAATCATGGTGTCAGATGGAACATAAGAAAAAATTTAAAATATATGAACATAATTCAAATACATAAACAATTATCAAACATTACATCCAAAAATATCATAATATGCATTTTTTTCAATAATCAGAACATTTTTAAATTTGATCATGAGTTGGATAATATAGTAGGACTCAAAAAATTTTATCATTACTATTTTCTAACCAAAATATTATTATTATTATTATTATTATTTTGACAGGCAGAGTGGACAGAGAGAGAGACAGAGAGAAAGGTCCTCCCTTTGTCGTTGGTTCACCTTCCAATGGCCGCCGCCACAGGCGCACTGAAGCCGGCGCACCGCGCTGATCCGATGGCAGGAGCCAGGTACTTATCCTGGTCTCCCATGGGGTGCAGGGCCCAAGTACCTGGGCCATCCTCCACTGTACTCCCTGGCCACAGCAGAGAGCTGGCCTGGAAGAGGGGCAACCAGGACAGAATCCGGCGCCCTGACTGGGACTAGAACCTGGTGTGCTGGCGCCGCAAGACAGAGGATTAGCCTAGTGAGCCGTGGAGCCAGCCCAAAATATTTTAAAAATTAAAAATAAAATAATAAATTGAAAATTTTTCTTTGGAAATTAATACATAAAATAATTTGAATTATAACAAATTGACACTGAACTTGGAAAACATGTTGAACCACAAAATAAAATGCTATGTATCAAAACTTGTGGAAAGCTCTTAAATCTGGATGTAAAGGGAACTTTACAGCAATAAATATATTTGTTGGATAAAAAGAGTAAGTAAAAATTAGTTAACTTAGCAGTCATAAATTAAGTCAATAATAAAAGAGAGAGAGAAAGTAGAAGTAATTTATACAAACAGTCCTCAATTAATTATGATTCAATTTATAATTTTTTTTGTTTTGTTACAGTGTAAAAGTGATACGCATTCAGTAAAAAACAAAAAAAATTACTTCAAATTTTGAATTTTGTTGTTTTTCCAGGATTTGAATATGTGGAAGGACGGAAATAATATACATAGATGAAATATCCAAACAAGTCAGAAGAAAAGGATAAGTCATCTAATTTAATATTAGAAGGCTTCAACAAGTTCATGGAAAATATAGTCTATATTCATGAACTTTTTAAAGCAGCCTAGTATAAGCAAAACACTAATGTAACCATACAGATGAAGTCCAAATGGCCAGTTAACCTATGAAAAGGACTCAACTATGTAACTAATCTCAGAAATGCAGTTAAAATCACAATGGACATTCTTACATATTCTGCAAAATGGCAGCATAACAAAGATTCACAGAATCACATATTTTTATGGGTGTGAGGCAAAGAAAAAACGTTGATGCACTTTTGGTAGACTTTCACAACACATTTGGAAAAGTGTAAAAAAAGTAAAAAATATGCATATATTTTGTCTCTCTGTGTCTCACTGATTCCACTCTGGTGTGACATACATCAAAAGAATTGTACATGAATGTTTTTCAAAGAATTTTTCATAGGAGAAAAACTACAACACAAATGTTTGTGGATAGAAAGACAGGAAATATTAAGTTTGGTAGTATTCATAAAAAGAATAACCTATTTTAGAGAAAAAGGACAAACTTGGAGCTTAGAAAACAATACAAGGTAGCCAAGGAGGCTAGAATAAGGGGACTATATGAATTAATATATCAATATAATTAGTTGATTATTAAAATTGTTTAGTTAAGCATATTTTAAATATAGTTGTAAACAATCATACATAACAAGGAATATAAATATTTCATCAAAAAATAGGCAGGATCTACATAAGCATGAAAAATCTTATACAGATAAACAACAAAATGTTAATGCAGTCTGTGTAATGAATCCATATCTTATTTTTTCTTAAAGATTTATTTATTTATTTTGAAATTCAGAGTTACAGAGAGAGAGAGGCAGTGACAGAGTCTTTCATTTGCTGGTGGCTCAGATGGCTATAATGGCCAGAGCTGGGCCAGGCCAAAGCCAGGAGCCAGGAGCTACTTCTGTTTCTCTCACTTGGGTAGCAGGGACCCAAATACTTTGGCCATCTTCCGCTGCTTTTCTCAGGCCAGTAACAGGGAAATGATCATAAGTGGGGTAGCCGGGACAAGAACAAGAGCCCATATACGATGCTGGCATTGAAGGAGGTGGATTTACCTGCTATGCCACAGCATCGGCCTCAATGATTCAAATATAATTTTAAATGAACCTATATTTTCTAATTGCCATGCAGTATTCGGTGAGTTCTTAACATTCATGTAATATAGACCTGCCTTTGGAATCAGCATCATGAGTGGATATCTGGGAACCTGGAAGAGAGTAGGAGACAGGACATAACAGTAACTAGATGTGAGCTGCAGAAGCAATGTTCTCCACAGAATTCTGGAATAGCCTATGGCTGTATACAAGGGTCCTTCAGATCACTGTACACACTGATGTTACTGTCTTTTTAATTGAGTAAAATTTTTTAGCAATCTTTTCTTCCTTCTACTATGTTAGTGTTGAGGATCAGAAAATGATATCCAAAAATAAGGCATTTTTTTTTAATTTGAAAGTCAGAGTTACACACAGAGAGAAGGAGAGGCAGAGAAAGAGAGAGAGACAGAGAGAGAGAGAGGTCTTCCATCCTCTGGTTCACTTCCCAATTGGCTGCAATGTCTGTAGCTGTGCCGAGCTGAAGCTGGGAGCCAGGAGACTCTTCCGGGTCTCCCACATGGGTGCAGTGGCCCAAGGACTTGGGGCATCCTTTACTGCTTTCCATGCCGTAGCAGAGAGCTGGATCGGAAGTAGAGCATCTGGGACTCAAACCAGCGCCCACATAGGATGCTGGCACTGCAGGCAGCAGCTTTACCCACTATGCCACAGCGCTGGCCCCAAATATGGCATTTTGGCATGCTTAGCACTTTGAACTAAAAGAAATGCAATCTCAGAATCAAGGACTTCTCGATCTTCTTCTGTTTCCTCCTGCCACGCACAAGGTGGAATCCAGACTCTGAAGTTCCCTTATCTGAAGCCCTTCCACAAAGGACACAGCACCTTACACACTCTCCCTGAGATGTCATTAACCATGGAAGACTGAACTAGTTTTGCAGGAGAAAGACTGAAGAATGCCATCACTCTCTCATAAGCTGGTGTCTGTTCTATGATCCCACTAAGTTTTCAAAAAGAATCATTTACAAATTATTGTCATCTTTGGACTTATTCAACTTCTCCTAAAATCATTTACTACCTGTCAGAATTGCCTGTATTTCTCATCTCCTTCTCCCATGTACAGAGAGAATACAAGCTTCTGAATGTCACTGATAAAAAAATTGTGAACTCTTTCTTGCGATACAACCATGCACATTAACAATTTATGATTTTTTTCTATTTATCTATTTATCTATAGCCAGCTTATTACAGTTGACTTAATGACTAAAACTTTCAAAGACTCAGGAAAATTTCCTTTTGCTCCTACATTACCCATGTTTATTTTGTTACTTAATTCTCAATAAACTTAACTAGCAAAAACAGATAGTCTTTCACTTCATTATCTCACAGGGTTTTAGTCATCACTCAGGTTGATCACATTGCTATTTTCTGGCAAAGCCCAGAAAACAAAAGCAATTCACAAATGCCTTGTTATGTGGAGAATTTCCCTCATAATGAGTAACATTGTTTTCATCGACAAGTTCATGTTTCTTCACATATATCTCCAATATAGCATGTTGACAAAATAAGGGGAAGTTTATCACTTGCCACAGTATGGAAGAAACCCACTTGACAAACTTTAGTAGTGTCAGAGGGGGAAACGCAAAGAAGAAATTTATTGAGAAGAGGTGATTTGGTTTAAATCAGGTATGTCTGAGTCGGAATTTGATTATAACTGGATAAGGAGCATGACAAAATGGTAAAACTAAGGAAAGCAACAAGGCAAGAATTCTACTGAAATGTTCACCAACTTTTGGAAAGTTCCTCTAATGAACACTCAAGTTATTTCCTGGGAAAAAGTCTCCTGGGATAATGTTACATGAATGAAGTCAATGTAATGGTATAATCATATTAATGTGAATAGTAATTTGGGGAGGGAGCAAGTAATCTCACTGTCTAACCTGTGATTAGAGGTAGGTGATTTTGTTCTGAGTAGACCCCTGGTTTCCATAACTACCAAATTTGTGAAACATAATATGATGGACCTAAATTCTTCCTTAAAATCAATCTAGGACCCTTGTAACTGATGGATTGGATTTTGATAGAATTGAAGATAGTTTCTCAGAACAAAAGGGTGAAAGTTAGAAATGAAACATGTTACCCTGAGGACAGAGAGGTTTGTCCAGCTACAGTGAAACCTTTAAGAACAAGAGGAAAATTAATGAAAGTATGATAGTAGCCCAGGTTTTACTACTGCATTTCTGTAAACTTAAATGCTTGAATGTCTGCCAATAGGCAGTGTTTCCCATAACTATAAAATAGACAGTTTTTTCTTTCAGTTTTGCCATATTCCAATAACTTACAAAAGCTAATATTCCAATAATGATGAATACCTTCCAAATGGGCAGATGGCCAAACATTTCTCCCTCTCTACATTATAAGTAACTTCTTAACTAGAGGAGGTAATGGTATCCCAGCAACAGATAAGCAATGTTCAATTTAATTAGTAAGGATTATATTTTAATGAACTTTGGAAAAAGGAACTCAAGTTGACTACAGGGTTCTTTGATTAATTTAATAAAAATCCATAAACATCTGACCTAGCTCATTAACACATCAATGAAGACAGAAGGATCTCTTATGCTCAATTTCCAGGAATCACATATTGTCTATGGTATTTTGATTTTTCTAGCCAAAGTATAATGAAGTCTATAAAATAAAATTTACATTTAAGCAGATCAATGTGAATGTAGCAAAAGTCAACACAACTGGGATACTAAAGACCTTGCAAATGACTTTATTAAACTCATGTTCCGAGTTTGCACTCTACCCCTTCCTCTTTTCTATTTGTCTTTCTTTCATTCCTCTATCATTGTCCTGTAAGTATAGAGTATAGGTCTAGTACTACCTAAATACCAGGTGCTCCATGGAAGTGGCTGTCTCAGTTTGGAACACAAAATGATATTGAGCAGGTATTGCTAGATACTGCTTTAGTTGATTGGGCTACATAGAATAATCATACATGCTGCATACCTCTGAGAAGCCAGCCCATTCTGCTGATTATGTTGCAAGAATTTGTTAAAGATTTCTTCCTAATGGCCTGAGAATAGCAGCAGAAATGGCCCAAGTGCTTGAGCCCCTGCCACCCATGTGGGAGACCTTGAAGAAGCTCCTGGTTTTGACCTTGCCCAGCTATTGGTTCATCACTGGTGGAACCAATCCATCAATAATATGGCTGTCATTCACACTGTCTTATTATGATAATTTTTTTTTATAGAGTACATGGGTTCTTCGTTCTGTTCATTATGCCTGACTGTATAATATGCCTTGCAGTGTTGCCACATAGTACAAAAATAATCCTTCCATTTTTGATGCTTTGATATTTCCCTTGAACCTTCAGAATTTAGGTCCTTTTGGGCATCTTCTTCCTGTAAAATCAGTCTTCATTGTAATAGAAGGCTTGTTCTGAATGGTATCCTTTCTCCAAACTCAACTTCAACTCTGCCAGAAGAGTGGGAACGTACAACCTGCCTCTTTTCAATGCAAACTTATCTGTGAATCTGTATAACCACCCTTGATTGCAATAAATGGATTGATGTCACTTGTTTCAGAGGAATCCTTGTTAGGGTATTTGCAGAGGATCAATGCTTTCTGCTACAATATGTTGTGGTCAGTGAGAACACATTTTCTATTTATGTCTTCTACCCATTTTTTCTGTCTTAATCTTTTTCCATCTTAACACCAGGTAATGTAACCGTAACGCTTGATCTTAAGTTAGAAAGGGCTTCTCTTTTCTTCCTCACGATTTCACGGCTAAGATTCCTTCTTATCATAGTTCTTAATATAATCAGCATACAATTTGTATTCTTTCCACACTAAATTGAAAACTTTCATCTTTTCACTTAAAGGTGATCTTTAGAGCTTCTTTTTGGTGTATATTTATAACCAGCATCACTACTCCTGTGTTTTGTGGACAATTTAAAGTAAAGTAGGGTTGCCGGTGCCGTGACTCAATAGGCTAATCCACCGCCTGTGGCACTGGCACCCCGAGTTCTAGTCCCGGTTGGGATGCTGGATTCTGTCCCGGTTGCTCCTCTTCCAGTCCAGCTCTCTGCTGTGGCCCAGGAGTGCAGTGGAGGATGGCCCAGGTACTTGGGCCCTGCATCCACATGGGGGACCAGGAAAAGCACCTGGCTCCTGGCTTCGGATCAGCGCGGTGCACCGGCTGCAGTGCACCGGCCGCAGCGGTCATTGGGGGTTGAACCAACGGCAAAAGGAAGACCTTTCTCTCTGTCTCTCTCTCTCACTGTCCACTCTGCCTGTCAAAAAAAAAAAAAAAGTAACATAGGGTTTAATTTAAGCAAGTACTATGATATCACAACAGTTGATCTGCTAACAATGACATCAACAAAATAACTATTGGGTGTGAAGCACAAAACAGTATGCATGTACAGGACAAAAAGAAAATTCACACCCTGGACTGGAGGGAGCTGGATGACACCAGACTCCATGACACTGCTTAGAATGATCTGCAATTTAGGACTTACAAATAATTTGTTTCTGGAATTTTTCATTTAATATTTATGGAATGTGATTGACCTCAACGTACTGTATAAAGCAAAGTTGCAGGTAAAGGGGGTCTGCTGTAAATCCCACATTAAAACTTAGAGATTTTAAACACATCTTTTACTGTAAATGGAATGCTTTTATAAACAACTCATTAAGGACATAGATTACCGCAGTTAACATCTTTAATCAATATATATGTCCATAATGCCAATGTATATAAATGTACCATTAGATTTCAAAGAAAGTCTCATTATTTCAAATAATTAATAGCACACATCTTCTTTAATCAGACAAATTATGATGAAAATGTTACTGTCACAGAGTCATGGAGTATCATGAGGTTGAAAGCAGTACTGTAATAAATACACTTTAAGCATAATTACACAGTTATTAACCTATGGGTACACAGAGTTGTAGAAACTCTTACAAAAGTTGTTAAAATTGCACAGTGAAATATTCTGAGACCTATTTATGACACATGTGCAAGTCTCATGGCTTGTTTTCAGTAAATTTACTCTGGTTTTTAACAATCTCTTGTTCTTTTCCATTTATCTATTTATTTGTTTGAGAGAGAGAGAGAAACTTTCATCCTCTGTTTCATTCCTCAGAAGAGTGAAATGGTCAAGTCTAGGCCAGGGCTCAAGCAAGGAGCTGGACATACAATCTTAGTCTCCCATATGGGTGTCCGAGGCCCAACTACTTGGGTCCTCACTGCCGCCTCCCAGGTGCTGTGCAGACAGAAACCCGGAGTCAGGATCCAGAGCTGGACATCAAACTCCAATACGGGATTCAGTTTTCTTAATCACTAACAGCCTTTTCCCTCTGTTTCTTTCTTTTCTTAGCTACTTTTAAAAAATCCTTTTGAGCTCACAAATCTGTAATTCATAGAAATTAAAGTAATTGCCTCCCTCTGGTTTTCTACCATTTCACACATCCTTCATACTTCCTAAAGACCATTTATGTTGGCTTAAAAATCTGACTTTCAAATTGTGTAAGTAAACAGAAAGTTTGTGAAAAGAATAAGAAGATATGATCAAAATGAGCCTGTCATTTTCCAAGGCAAACGTAGATCTGAGTGTCCACGATCCCTGAGGAAAGGCCTACTAGCATAAATGATATAATCTGCCTTGGGATCTTCTTTCATCCATCATCTATCCTTTATCTAATCTGATTGCCAGGACGCGTATATTCCAAGAAGGAGTTAGAGAAAACTCAGGTAATATAAGAACTAAAGGATCAGACTTGACACATTCATAGCTCCGATTTTCATTAGCTTCAGTCCATTAAACGAGCATTTGCTAATATAATATCACATGCATAAAACAAGTGAAATATCCACTAACTGGAAAGACTGTGGATGCAGGCCAACTGTTTCTCCTAGATAGTTATGCTACACAAATACAAATCATCAGGGCCTACCAGTTTGCCACTTAGTTTAATTTTTCTTCATTATGGTCTTAACATATCTGGCATCATCAGACAAATATATTTGCATTTTTATGTAGGAGACAACTTTCTTCTTGTGTCAAAACAGTTAAAATATTAGGTTTTCAAGTATGTTTTATAAGAGATCCCACTCTGTATGATTCGAGTCATCAGACAAAGCCCATCTCTTGTTTTAAACAGAGAGATGCTTCCTTTGATAAATCAGTGTGACTCCTTGTAGCCTGATACCCTTTCACAAATTAAACAAAAATAAGTTTCCAATGAGTAAAACCTGTTTTTCAAGCACTGTGCTAGAATTTAGAGGGATAAAGCAAAATTTGTCAATTTCAGACTCATAAGTTAGTGGGGTAATTAGACAGATACATACATTAGTATAAACCAAGGTAAAATAATTTAATAAAAATTATCTGGATAAAATCGATGAGTCAACATAAAAATATATAAATATTGAGTATGATGACTAACTCACATACTAGATTAAACTTTGGTGGATGGATAGAAATACAGAGTATTTAATTCCAAGTTAATTCTTGCTCTGTAACTAACTAGATTTGGGACATTGCACAAGTAATTTTCTCTATCTGCAAAATATTTATCACTTCTAAAATACGCTTAGAAGACCTCTAATGTCATACTCTACAACTAAATAAGTATGAATATCATGTGCTTTTGTGTGAAGGTATAAAAGAGTGAAGTGTGTTCAGGGAAGAGAGGCATAGTCTACTTTAAATAGAATTTACTGTGAAGGAGACAAATATATAAGGAGGGATAAAGGCTTTAATGGTCCTTCAATATAAAAATGGGGAGTTTGTGTGTAACTGAGGTTTGATTTTTAAAGTCCAGGATAGATCATTACAATACTATTAATCAATTTTAAAGACATAATTTAACTAGTTTTTAATAAAATGTTGCTTATTTATTTATTTATTTATTTGAGAAGCATAAAGAGACTGAGATAGGGAAAGATTCCATCTGCTGTTTGACTCTGTAAACACCCACAATAGCCAGGGCTGGGCCAAGACTAAAACTAAGGGCTGGGAATGGAATCCAGATCTCCCACATTGTGGCAGGAACCTAATTGCCTGAGCTGTCACTGCTGCTTCTCAGAGTCAGCATCAGCGGGAAGTTGGGTCAGATGCCAAGTCAGGTATCTAACCCAAGCACTCCACT
This sequence comes from Oryctolagus cuniculus, assembly GCF_051225735.1. Classification (NCBI taxonomy): domain Eukaryota; kingdom Metazoa; phylum Chordata; class Mammalia; order Lagomorpha; family Leporidae; genus Oryctolagus; species Oryctolagus cuniculus. The sequence continues at coordinate 33,560,880 of NC_142876.1, forward strand.
CACTGGAAAATCGGCAAATTATCTGGTAGGCTAAACTCCTCCTCCAATTTGACTAGTCTTGACAAATATATTCATAAATCTCCAAAGTTTTCTTTAAGCTAAGCCCCTTCATAATTAATCCTTTTCCCCAATTCTGTGTCTCCTGTTATTTATTTTGTTGTTGCTACTATAATTTTACCCTTTTCAGGAAGGAAAATAAATGGAATTATGTAGTAATGCGACAAAGACACAAGCCTCAGTCATTCTCACTCATTGCCCAAAGGATAGATGAATACTGCAATTTAGTCCTTGTCCCTGAATCTCAGTTCAGTCTCACACCCAATTGTCTTTATACCCCACTCTCACATTCTTCCCCAGGTTCAGAGGTCCAGTGGACACTTCAAAGACCAGTATGGGGGCTGGTGCCGTGGCACAGTAGGTTAATCCTCCGCTTGCGGCAACGACATCCCATATGGGCACTGGTTCTAGTCCCGGCTGCTCCTCTTTCAATCCAGCTCTCTGCTATGGTCTGGGAAAGCAGTAGAAGATGGCAAAAGTGTTTGGGCCCCTGCACCCGCATGGGAGACCAGGAAGAAGCACCTGGCTCCTGGCTTCAAATTGGCACAGCTACGATCATTGTGGCCATTTGGGGTGTGAACCAATGGAAGGAAGATCTTTCTCTCTGTCTCTCCCTCTCACTGTCTGTAGCTCTAACTCTCAAATAAATAAATAAAAAATCGTAATAAAAAAAAGACCAGTATGGAGGAATTCCCACCTAAGATATAAAAAGGCCCTGCCCCTGGGTTCGAGGCCCTCTGCCACATGTCCAGTCTGTGCACACCAACAGTTGGTCACTCTCCTCTGGATTTATTTTCTTAGAATAAATTCAGTCTGTCTGTAGATTTCTATCCTCCTTCCTCTCTGTTCTGCTGCTCTTTTCCTAACATTTTGGTGCCCTATGTGAGGAGGGAGGCAAAGTATCTGGTTTTTGGGTAAGAGCTGTGGATCCCTTCCCCTTTCTTCCAAACTCTCTTTTCTTCTCTCTGAATCTTCATTTTCCTTTCAAGTGAGAGACCTTGGATGTGTGCAACAGGGAATAGCCTGGTGGATGACTGAGAACCTCTGACCAGGGCGACTCTCTGGTGATGCTTGAACTTCCCCAGATGAAAACTGGACTGTGACAGCCTGACAGGGTATCCTAGAATTTATCTCCCTTTCTACTTAAATTTCTGACCTGGTTTCTCCTTGCGGAGGCAGGGCACAACTCCAGTATTCCCCAAAGTGTCTCTTATTGCTAAACCTCTCTGTGAAGCTACCAAGGGTGATCTAGATGAGCACTTACAAAAGACCTCTCCATCAGAGACCCTATTCCAAACCCTAAAGAAGCTATTCCTCCTCTCATTTTCCCTCTTCTTACCAAAATGTGCTCTCATCGGTGGAAAAAAAAAAAAAAACACAACTTCTCTTTGCCATCTTTTATCTTTTCTAAATAAGATGCTTTCTGCTATCTCCTGCTTCTAACTTAGTCCCCTATTGTGACTCTAATCCCCCACATACCTTTCACTGACATTTCCTCCTGAAATTCTTACCCACCTCCCATTAGCATTTCTTCTAGTCTGCTTTTTGAAGATAATTCCATTGTCTCTTCATGTTGGATCTGCACACACTCCTCCCCCAAGGGCTAGCTAGGGTCTCCATTCCCACCCAGACCTGGGAAAAGGCCTATGGACTTGTTTACATTACAAGGACCAGAACCTGCCTCGCAGAACCCAGGACATATATCTCTTCTGGAATTCTCAGGAAGAAATGCCAGCATGGCTAAAGAAAGAACACAGAGTTGTATAGGGAAATAAAACCAGAGGATTCATCAGCTATGCCTGTCCACAGAATTTTTGCTATGTCCTTGCTAATTGATCAAGCCCCTTTATGCATCAGGTGCACTTCATTCCTTCTTCCCATAATGTGGGTTCACTACCCCCACCACTATGACCTAGTTGTCACTCTCCCAGGCCTACCCCCTACTACCCACCACTACTCACACGCAATGAAAGCAGCTGCAAAGACATTTACTCATCATATTCCCCTGCAGCATGAGGGCATAAAAGTCACCTCTTGCTATATGATCATGTGTATAGGACAAGAAACGGGGCATTCTTTCCCTGTGGCAACCAGGGAAATCTACCCCCCACCAGCTGTACAGGGGCTTGTACCCTTGCCTTCCTATTTCCTCCTTTTTCCTATACCCTAGACCAATCCTTATTTTCTGTTCCTATAACCCACAACATAAAGAGGGATTTTGAACTCATTTTGTTACCAGAGAAAGCAAGGGTTCTGGTCTTCGTGCAAGACAGAGAATAAGTGGAAAGCAAAATAGCAAGGTTTAATAGGGTAGGGACTTCCGTAAGAATGGATGGGCACCTCTCCAGACAGAACCTGAGAGAGAGCCCAGTTGCTCAGACTGGGGGAGAGTGAGGTTACGTGGTTGAGTGGAGAGAATACACCTGGGCAGGCCAGGCAGGCGGCTCAGCAGAGAGGCAGAGGGCTAAGCACGCAGTCCCATTGAGGCCGGGGTTTTTAAGGTGATGGGTCCTGCCTTCCCACTTCTTCTCCTCCTGGACCAAAGGACTTTTTGGATGCAAATATGAAAAATTCCTTTTTGAGTTTTCCCCCTAAAGTTATCAGACAGGAGGAAGCCTGGTTGGCTTCACCCTGGTTATTGAAGGATGGGCAGGACCCCCTGAAAGATCAAGATCAGGGCAGGATGTTTGAAGTGGAAGGTTATTGAATGACTTTGAGATGTAGATGCTGGACCTAGATGTCAATTCGTTAGGCCTTTGTCACACACACATAAGCTCATTTCTGACTTCCTACCTAACAACTTTGTTGATAATCTCTCTGGATATCTATAAAGGAACTGGAACAAGAATGACTAGAGTATCCGTTTCAGTAGACAAGGTAAATAAAATTGAAGGTTTACCTCTCATTCTCAAAGAAAACATAAATGACCTACATAGCAACTGTCTCACCTCCAGGATCAGGTAGATTCATTGGCAGCAGTGGTCCTCTGGAAGTGCTCAGCACTAGGCCTCCTCACAGCCAAGAGAGAACTTTGCCTCTTGTTGGGTGAAGAGTGTTGCTTTTACCCCAATAAATTAGGTGTGGTAAGAGATAGGATTGAACACATAAAAAGATGCACTAACTAGATGTATTCACAAGGTAACTGCATCATTTTAGCCATCTTTTCTGCCATGGACAATGTCTCTAACATCTTTTTTTGTCCTCGTAAATACAGTGCTTCCATCTGCCATGTGTGATTAACTTATTCCAAAGGTTCTTGCAGGAACAAATAACTGCTATATCTCAAACCATCTCTCAGGAGCAACACAAAACGGCTGTTCTTCTTCAATCAATCTGATGCTGAGTTTAGAAGCTCACTCAAATCCTTGCCCCAAGGCTCTCCACTCCCACCCAGCCCCATATCAGCAGGAAGTAACCAGAAAGAAATCAGTATTCCAACTCCTTATCTATGCTCAGAGTTAGGGTTGATGGATTAAAGAGGTAAGCCTCATCCATTCTTTCTCATCACTAAAAGCTAGATAAATTTTGAAATTTATTCCTTGTCTCTGAATCTCAATTTGGTCTCACACCCTATTTTCTTTACACCCCCTCCACTCCATCCCCCAGGTTTTGAGGCCTGGTAGCTACTTGCAAGACCAGTATGGAGGAATTCACCACCACCTGCTGTCCCCTATCCCTAGGCCCACCACTAGCCTACCTAAGATATAAAAAGGCCCAGTCCTGGGGTCAAGGCCCTCTGCCACTTGTCCAGTCGGTGCAAGCAAGCAGTTGGTCATCTACCTCTGCAGATTTATTTTCTCTAAATAAATTCTGTCTGTATGTAGATTCATAACCTGCATCTTCTCTGTTCTGTGCTTCTTGTCCTAACATTTTGGTGCCCTGTGTGAGGAGCCACCAATCTGCACTCTTTTCCCAACAGGTAGTACCTAGATTTTTGTGACTGAGTTTTCCATGTACCATAATATATTTTAGATTTTTCCATGCTGTTATGTATTAATAGCTCATCTCTTTTTATTGCTGACTTATAGTGGTAGTATTTCAGTCTTACAATTTTTTTTTCCTTTGATTAGCTGATAGACTTTCAGTTTGTTTATAGTTGTGACTACCATGAAGAAAGCTGTTGAAGTTTGAAACACATAGGGAGCGTGGGCACTGTGGCACAGTACTTTAAGGTGTCCATTTTTACATCTGCATGCCATATGGTAATGCTGGTTCAAGTCCTTTCACTATTGCAAATAAGCTTCTTGCTGATGCATCCAATTAGGCAGCAGATTATGACTGAAGTACTTTGAGTCCTTGCCGTCCTCAGTATCCGAACAGAGTTCCAAGCTCCTGGCTTCAGCCTGGACCAGTCTTCTTGTTGGCAGCACTTGGGGAACCAGATTATGGAATATCTTTCTCTCTCTTTTTTCCTGGACCCCTCCCTTCTTCTTTCCTCCCTCCTTCTCCCTCTCCCTCTCCCTTTCCTTCTCTCTCTTTCTCTGCTACACTACATTTCAAATAAAAAATAAAAGCTAAAAATCCAAATGCAATTCTTTAATGGAGAATTTCTTTTGGGAAAATACCTAGGAATGAGATAGCTGTGTCACAATGTAATTGTGTATTTAAATTTTTAAGAAACTGGCAGTTGTTTTCTAAACTAGATGTGCTTTTTTCCATTCACAGAACTGTTACAATTATTTCACGTTCTTGTCAATATTTGACATCATCAAAAACGTTAATAGGTATATAGTAATAACCCAATACAGTTTTGATTTACACTCTCATAATGACTAAAAATAATAGCTTCTTTTATGAATCATTTCCCATATCTCTTCTTTGGGTTTGTTTTATTTTAAAAATATTAATCAAATTTTTATGAAGCTATATTTTGACAATTTTAGATTTGTGTTATATATTATGGATACAGATCATTATCAAATATATTTGTCAAATATTTACTCTCACTCATCACTCTGACTTTTTTAAACTTTTTAATAGCTTCTTAATTTTGATAAAGTTAGATTTATTGGTTTCCTTTTTATAGATTGTATGATTGTATTTTTTTTCTTTTTTTATTTTTTGACAGGCAGAGTGGACAGTGAGAGAGAGAGAGAGAGAGAGAAAGGTCTTCATTTGCTGTTGGTTCACCCTCCAATGGCTGCCGCGGCCAGCACACTGCGGCCGGCGCACCATGCTGAGCCGAAGCCAGGAGCAAGGTGCTTCTCCTGGTCTCCCATGGCGTGCAGGGCCCAAGGATTTGGGCCATCCTCCACTGCACTCCCGGGCCATAGCAGAGAGCTGGCCTGGAAGAGGGGCAACCGGGACAAAATCCGGCACCCCGACCGGGACTAGAACCCGGGGTGCTGGTGCCGCAGACAGAGGATTAGCCTATTGAGCCGCGGCGCCTGTAACCCCTATTTTGTCTTTTTAAAGAAAAGTTATATAATCCCAGTTTACAAGGATTTTCATCCATGGTTCATCTAGAAGTTTCATATTTTGGACTTGTAAGTGTAGATCTATGATTCTTTGTGTGAAAGCAATTAATTATGTGTGTATGTGGAACAACTTCCGGATTCTCTATTCAGTCTATTTTTATATAAGTACTAATGTCTTGGTATGTAGTTTTATAATAAATTTTGAAGTCAGATAATTTTATAATTGCATCTATGCTTTTTTAAAGTAATAGACTTTATTTATTTATTGACAGGCAGAGTGGACAGTGAGAGAGAGAGAGACAGAGAGAAAGGTCATCCTTTTCTGTTGGTTCACCCCCACAATGGCCACTGAGGCCCGTGTGCTGTGTCCATCTGAAACCAGGAGCCAGGTGCTTCCTCCTGGTCTCCATGCAGGCGCAGGGCCCAAGGATTGGGCCACCATCCACTGCACTCCCAGGCCACAGCAGAGAGCTGGACTGGAAGAGGAGCAACAGAATCTGGCTCTCCGACCAGGACTAGAACCTGGTGTGCCCATGCCGCAGGCAGAGGATTAGCCTAGTGAGCCGCAGCGCTGGCCCTAGACTTTACTTTAAAAGTAGCTTTATATTTATGGAAAAATGAGTAGAGGCTGGCGCTGTGAATCACTTGGCTAACCTTCTGCCTATGGCTCTGGCATCCTATATGGGCACCAGGTTCTAGTCCCAGTTGCTCCTCTTTCAGCTCTCTGCTGTGGCCCGGGAGGGCAGTGGAGGATGGCCCGAGTCCTTGGGCCTCTGCACCTGCGTGGGAGACCAGGAGGAAGCACCTGGCTCCTGGCTTCCGTAGGCACAGCTTGCCTGCCTTAGCAGCCATTTGGGGGGTGAACCAACGGAAGGAAGACCTTTCTCTGTCTCTCTCTCTCTCACTGTCTAACTCTACCTGCCAAATAAAAAAAAAGAAAGAAAGAAAAATGAGTAAAGTACTCCTCCAATCACGATTTCCTCTATTATCAACATATTGTATGAGTGGGATGCATTTTACACATAATAAATTGGATAAGCTATTTTTGATAAATTTTAACTGAAATCCATAGTTTACACTAAGGCTCACTCTTTCTGTTCTAGAGTTTTGCATGCTTTAACAAATTCATTTTATTTGAGTGTCAGAGTAATTCCACTGCCTTCAAAACCTAATGTGCCTTTCCTATTCATTTTAACTCACTTCTCACCAAACCTTTGACACTTACTATGTTTTTCTATTGTTTCTATAGTTTTACTTTGGCCAGTGTGTTATATAGTTGGGATCATAAAGTACACAGTCATTCCAACTATCTTCTTTCACTAACAATATGAATTAATGTTTCTGCATGTCTTGTGTATTGGTAGATGATTCATTGATTAATTTTCAAATTTATATAGAGAGAACAGATTTTATAAATTTCATAGATATAATTCAAGAATATACAATGATACTTTCTCCTCTCCCTCTTCTTTCTTTCCTTCTTTTCTTCTTTCTCTTTTTTTCTTTTTATTTCAATCTAAAATCACAGGCTCAATGCTCCTTTAAAGCACAGAGCTCTATCAGTAAAAGGTAGATAGACCATTGTACTGCAGGGGTATAGACAGAGTTATTTATTTTTATCACTGAATAATATTCTACTATATGAATGTACTGCAATTTGTTTCCCTATTTCTCTGGTGAAGGACATCTTGGCTGTTTCAAGTTTGAGAACTTTATTCATAATGAATAAAGTTGATGCATTATGTGGACAGTTTTGGTTGTACACATGAGTTTTCTTTGTTTTTACAGACTTCCTCTTCATTTTTTATGTATTATTATTTTATTTTCTCTTTATTCCCTGACATTTATTTGTGAGGAAGAACAACACAAAGAGGGAAAGATAGAGACTTTGATGGATACATAAATGATTGATAGATGGATAGATAGATAGATAGATAGATAACTAAATGTATTTGCTGGTTCACTCCCCAAACAACTGCCAATAGTCATGTCTTGTCCAGGCTGAAGCCAGAAGCCAATAACTCTATCTGGCTCTATTGTGTGGGTGGCATGAGCCAAATAATTAGATCAATTTCCACTGACTTCCCAGGCACATTATTTGGAAACTGGGAAGTAGCTGGGAATTGAACCTGCACTAATATAGGGGATAGTGGCATCACATGTTCTGATTCATTTGTAAGAGACTTTAAATTTTTAAAATCAACTGATGACTGGAAAAGAAATTGTTGTAGCATACTACTCAGCCATAAGCAATCTATATGGGTACTGGTTCATGTCCTGGCTGCTCTTTCAGTCTTTTTTAATGGCCTGGAAAAGGCAGTGCAAAATCGCCCAAGTGCTTGGACCCCTGCCAACCATGTGGGAGACTCAGATGAAGCTCCTGGTTCCTGGATTTGGCTTGGCCCAGTACTGGGTGTTGCAGCCATTTGCAGAGTAAACCATGGATGGAAGATCTTTCTCTCTATGTCTCTTTCTCTGTCTCTCTGTCTCTCCCTCTCTCTTTATATAACTCTGGCTTTCAAATTAAATAAATAAATAAATAAATGTTTTTATAAAATAAAAAGAATGAATTTCTGTGTTTTGTAACAAAAGGGATGTAGCTAGAAACATTTATTGCCAGTGAAATAAGCCAGATCCAAAAAGATAAATATCTCATTTTCCACTAATTTCTGGGAGCTAATACATGAAGTACTAAGTACTAAGTTACAAGTAACACCTTTTTCATTCAATGGGATATAGGCCTACATATATCTCCAAAATTACAGAGTTGAAACATATATATCCTGAAATTAATAAGAGAACAAAAGCCATGAAATAGCTCAAAGAACTAAGTATGCTGCCTCCTTTTCATTATCTTCAATTTAACATAATTTCAGTTGCTCTTTCTCACTCTACCAATGGACTGCCTCTAATCATTCACAATTTTGTTTTTTTCACAATTTTGTTTTTGCCAATGATGCTCATGGCTGCAAAAAGCTCTTTCTCATCATTTTTCAATTTCAACCTTCACCAGTTGGTACAGTCTTTATATGTTCTTGGTTCAAGGACTTGTAATCCACCCAGCCAATTATTCCCTGATCAACTTTTTTCATATCTGCACATGACTGAAAGTCACTGATCAATGAGTTATTTGGCTGCCGTTTGTAGATAAGGTCATCTTGGTGCTAAGGGGGTACCTGCAGGATTAAATTCAAGAGCATAGAACATAGTCATTTACTCAACAGACTATGTTTGTTCTTTGAGGTTGATGTACAAAATGGAGTGTTCAGTGTGTAAGTAGAAAAATCTTGTATAGCATTTCTAGAGCAAAATCTGTTAGGGAAGATAATGTCAAAGTTTAGATGGTAACTATCTTAAAATGCTTTATATAGCTCAAAAATAGAAATACGTCCTTAGATTTGATAACAAGGAAGACAGTATGTGTTGACTTGTATTGGAAAATATTCTAGGGAAGAGAAAGAAGTGGAATGAAGTATATAAAGCAGCTAACTCATTGTTAGAAAGAAAACAGAACATTTTTAAAAAGATTTATTTATTTATTTGGAAGGTAGAGTGGCAGAGAGAGAGAGAGAGAGAGAATCTCCCATCTTCTGGTTCGCTCCCCAAATACCAGGTCTTTGTTAGGCTGAAGACAGAGGACAGAAACTTCTGGATCTCCCACATGAATCACAGGGGCCCAAGCACTTGGGTATCTTCCACTACTTTCCCAGCCACATTAGTAGGAATCTGGATCAGAAGTAGAACAGCCACAGGTTGAACTGGTGCTCCCTTATAGGATGCTGGCATCATAAGCGGCAACTTAACATACCGTGCCACACTGTTGGCCCTCAAGAACATCCTGGATTGGAGAATAGCGAAAGCCAAATCCATACAAGGGGATTAAATAGACTAAATAGATGGAGAAGACAAAAGATATTGTACAGGGGGGAAGTAAATTAAAATATCTCAATCAACTTAGTTAATTATTAGTAAAGATTGTATTTGAATATAAAAAGATATTAATAAAACATACTATACTTAAAATGTAAGGTAATTTGCTAGAATGTTTAAACAGATTGAATACTATCTACTACGTTATTTTCTTGTGTAGGTATTTGTTCACATTATTCCCCTCCTAACTCATAATTCTCATTGAATGAATAGAAAACAAATACTATTGACCTTCATTCTAGCATGTTGCTGCTTTTTAAAGAAATGCCTCAAATTATGAAATTACAGTCACATTTGGAACTGTTAAACTTCTGGACATTACAGCAACTTAAAAATCATAGAATTTTATAACTTCATTGCATCTATGCCTGTATTTAGAGAAGATCACAGTTTCACATGCCCAGAGTAAAAAGGCTCTAAGTAGTAAGTAATATCTGAATACTCTTGTTTTCCACTCTTGGAAGCTGATAAAAATATTTTATGTTACATACAAATTGCAATCATAACCTTTATGTTTGTTTTATTAAAGCCATCATATTTTCTCAATTTATTCTCAACCTTCTTTGTAGAAAAATACAGCTATATTGACAATAATTTAGTGGTTGTTATTCTCCTTTTCTTGCCTAGAAGCCTCAACTATAAACTGAAATTTTGAAAGTATACAACATTAAAGCTGAAGAGGAAAATTGTGTTTTCCTTAATTTATTTTATATTTTCACATTTATTTATTATTAAAATGATTGAACAACTCACTGATCTTAGTATCTCCACATTTGCAACTTGTTTTTCACAAATGATTTTTAATTTTTTTTGTTTATTTGAGTGGGAGCAGAGGAGAGAGAGAGAGAGACAGAGATAGAGACATATAAAGAAGCCATCCACTGATCCACATCACCAAAGATCTACAATGGCAGGAACACAATTATTTGTTTATCACTCTTGCTTCTTGGGATTTCCATTGGCAAGAATCTGAGTTGGAGCTGGAATTAGGAATCAACCCAGGCACTCTGATTTAACCACTAATGATTTAACCAATAGGCTAGAATCATGCTCCCTTGGATCCAGTTTTCTAAGACTGCAAGTTTAAAGTTTATAGTATGCCGGCACCATGGCTCACTAGGCTAATCCTCCGCCTTGCGGCGCCGGCACACCGGGTTCTAGTCCCGGTCGGGGCGCCGGATTCTGTCCCAGTTGCCCCTCTTCCAGGCCAGCTCTCTGCTGTGGCTAGGGAGTGCAGTGGAGGATGGCCCAAATCCTTGGGCCCTGCACGCCATGGGAGACCAGGAAAAGCACCTGGCTCCTGGCTTCGGATCAGCGTGATGCATCGGCCGCAGTGTGCCGGCGGCAGCGGCCATTGGAGGGTGAACCAACGGCAAAAGGAAGACCTTTCTCTCTGTCTCTCTCTCTCACTGTCTACTCTGCCTGTCAAAAATAAAAAAAATAAATAAATAAAGTTTATAGTAGATGGCTGGAGTAATGGAAGTTGCAGAATGACCTTAAAGTTAGAGATCAAGGGTAGTCTGAGTCCTGATGAGGATACATGGTGCCTGGACAAATTGGGTGTGTATACTAGAAAGCTGCTTTTGTCCATTCTGGACTGAATTTGGTAGAGCACAATAATTAACTTGTTTGTAAATATAGAAAGAGTTCTGTGGAAAATATAAAATTTCAAGGAAGCTGTAGCATTCTCAAACTGGCCCAATGTGATGGCCTTGGTAACAGGAACCTACTCAGTGCTAAGTTTTTCAGCAAATATTATGTTCTTTAAATTTCACTGCTGTAGACTGCACACGTTCTCAATTTCCCCACTTTCAAATCTGCAGTTCAAGGCAGCTGCATTTGCACTTGCATTGTGGAAATATAGAAATGTGCCCTTTCTTTCTTTTTTTTTCTCCAAGTTAATTGTGCACTTATTTATTAGGATAAGAAAACCTACATTTCCATAGGAACTCTCAATGCTGTGTTCTCAAGAAAAATAGAGGGAAGAGGTTAAAGCAATGTCTCTTCAGAAGACAAGTCATAATTTTCTCCTTTCACATTTTGAAGGTCAATGAAGATTCCTTAAAGAAAAGATATTTGATTTAAACTTGTAAATGATTAGGTTTTTAGTGTTGTTTTAGTGGCTCCATCCAACACTCATCTCACTTCCTATCCATGGAGGAGAAATACTTCTGTGAATAAACCATGTCCAAATATTATTAATTATGTCTTAATGACAAAAACTAGGACACAGAAACCACAGTTTAATTTATGCCAGATAAGTCCTACAAAAGATTTGGATTCCTGAGATTAGATATGATGTTTACTTATCTGTTAGGAGAACTTCCTACTTTGGTATTGAGAAGGGACTGACAGTGAACTGGATGAAAATCTCTCCTTAGAAAGCACATGAAATGCAGAAGGCAGGCATGCTTTTGTCCACGCAAACATGGCTCCATCCAGTTTAGAGTTTGTTAACCCCTGGTGAGATTGAGAAAGCTTAGAACAAACATAAAGAAGCCTCTCCTCCCTTGCATATACATTCATGTTTCTTTGAAGAATGGGAAGAGGGTGTCCATTAATTTCACATGGCCCAGCTCACTCCAGCAGGAGTGGTTGTGTGAAAGGGCCCCTGCATCACAAGTGGGAGCAGAGGTTTTCTGATAAAAAAGAATGTGAGTTGTGTAGAACATCCTACCTGCATGTATATCACACAATCACTCACTCTGTAGGATAAGTAGTAAAAGAGTAATGTGTCCTGGATAGCACCTAATATCACATAATTAGAAAGAAATTGACCTATGGAGTTCTGTTACTTGATTTCAAACTTAGTTCTTTGATACTGAGCAGTTAAATAAAAATCCAGACAAGAGCAATAGAAGCTGGGTTCTGGCCTATAGCATCCACTTCAATTCAGGAGTTGTGTACCAAAAACAGAAAGTCTGGTCTTCCTATAATTCAACAGCAAACCTGCCTCACCCCCATTCCTGTACTTACTGTATCTCAGAGCAGTTTCCTACAAATCTGTAACTTGTGAAAACTTCATTCCCACCTACACAATTTTCACCTTCTTGTTCTTCTTATCTGAAAGACTCCAATTTCCCTCTTCCTTAGAAAATTTCTACATATTCTTTGATATCCGGAAGAAGTGCCGCCTCCTTAATCAGCATTTTTTATTGCTCCCTGAATATGCCAGTGCTTGTGATCTTTCCTGTAAGTCCTCCCTTGTTGAATCTTTCCAAGTTGAAGAAAAAGTAATGTTTTTAGATTTTTTTAACTTTTCAAATGCTGATGTGATAAATTTCAGGCTCACCAAAGACCATAAGACGAAGAATTTACTAACTTTTCTTGTATATATCAGAACACAAACAAAATATCAGTGAATGATGTGAGTTAAACTGAAATAGATGCTGTAAGATCACCATGCTCCACAGTGACTATATACAGAGCACTCTTGGATAGAGATTGGACTTTTTTAATACACAACCATACAAAAATGTTAAATTAATCAATAACTATTTGTGTTTTCCTATAAATATGAAGAATTTTCAAAATGTTTATAGAAATACATTATAAAAATGGTTCATGGAGGGTCTGGTGCTGTGGCGCAGCGGGTTAAAGCCCTGGTCTGAAGCATTGGCATCCCATATGGGCGCCGGTTGGAGTTCCAGCTGCTCCTCTTCCGATCCAGCTCTCTGCTATGGCCTGGGATAGCAGTAGAAGATGGCCCACGTCCTTGGGCACCTGCACCCAAGTGGGAGACCCAGAAGAAGCTCCTGGCTCCTCGCTTCGGATCGGCACATCTCTGTCCGTTACGGCCATCTGGGGATTGTATCAGTGGATGTAAGACCTCTCTCTCTGTCTCTACTTCTCTCTGTAACTCTGTCTTTCAAATAAATAAAATAAATCTTTCAAAAAATGCTTCATGGATTTCAAAATTTTTCTTCCAACAAAATAAACTTACCTCTTAATTACATTTTCTCCAGATTTTTGAAATGCCCTCATATTTAGCACTTAATGACAAACTATCCTCCATATTTCTATGTCCTTTGTTAGTACTCTCTCACTGGCTCTGGATGGGCCGCACAACTTGCTGTGGCCAGTTACAGTTGTTAAAAGGTTGCAAATTGTTCTTGGTCTGTCTCTTGCTGCTCTGTGGGACCTGGGTATTGTCAAGTGCAAATGTATAGGCAAGACACCTTGAGAAAGCTGTGGGAAGCAGACAAGCTACACCAGCTGAGGCTGTGCAGTTTGGCCATCCTGCCCACTGACACGGCAGACAGGAAATCTTATGCCATTCACCCTGGCAGAACTGAGTCAATCATTGCTATTCAGTCTACCCACAGTATCTTATCATGAAAAACAAACCAAAAAACCTGTTGTTTTAAACCACTGAATTATTTGTTCATAGTTTTTAAGTTAGCAAACTGGATTTGATTTCTTACATCACAGAGTAAAGGAGATGGAACAATTCTTTAAAATTACCTATGAACAGAGTAACAATGATATGCAATTATCTAGCATTCATAAATTTTAGCTAAATTGAAGAATGTGGTCAATTTTGACTCAGAATGCAAATATTCTGGCTTTCACCTCTTGTCTGATGAGTAAGATGTGTGCTTGCCATCAAAAAACAATAAGAAACACACAGAATAGTGAAAAAGCAAGAATTGCAAAGCAATCAGAGTAATTTTGTTCTAACTCTGCCATCAATATTGAGTGACGAGTGAACTTTGAAAAGTTGGTTGTGGTCACGATTCTCTTCTTTACAATGAGAAGTAGAAATTTAGTATTCTCTTAGTTTCCTTATAATCTTGATTAAGGTAGCTGACTGTGTTATTCTGGGAAAGCATATATCCTTACAAGAACTTTTTAAATGACACCTGCTGATTAGCCATCTTTTTAAAATGCAGATAAAGAATTAGCCCTGAAAAGTCATCATGAACCTGTACAATTTCAAATGATAGGATTGTAAGCTTTTGAACTGGAAAAGTTTGCATACATAGGATTAAGCATAGAGACCAGCCACTCACAAGAGCTGTCACAGCATTGCCCAACCAGCCTAACTGTCAGTCCTTCCAGGTAAGAGTCATTCTTTTTGGTACTTTTCTTATCAACCAACAAGAAGAGAGTGAGAGAAGCATTTTCATTGCTTAATTCGATCTAATGGGGAAAATGCATTTCCTCTTTAGGTTTGTTGAAAGCAACTCCATTTAAGTAAAATGACACCTGTCAACTTCCTTGATGGTCTCACATTTCCTGATAAAATTACAGCCACAGAGAAGCACACCAGGCTGGTCTGAAGCACTTCAGTGTCTTGAACAGTAAAACTATAATTAGGGACTTTTGCCTGGTGCTAACAAATGCCACAGGGCATCTCAATCTCTGCAGATGAGTTCTCCAGGATTTAATTAGCTCTCTCCTATTCATTGTGCAACTATGCTGTTCCTAATATACCTGGTGCTTGCTTCAGGCATGGGTCATAGCATGCTGCTGTCAATTATTTAATATTCATGACTTTTTTTTTTAACAAATGAGGTAAGTGCGCATGAAGTTTGTAGTATTGAAGGGTACTGAAGTCAGTGCATTTGTGGAATAGATAGCTTATGTCTTTGAATAACAATTTGGAGAACTGAGGGACACAGAGAATTTTGGTCTTAAATCTAAGGATTTGTCTTTTCTCTGTACTTATAATCATCTAGAGAGAGAATGAAGTAAGAATTCTCTAGGTTTTAATTCTCGTTCTCTGTTATCTCAGTATACCAATTTTGTACATCAATATAGGTTTTGAGTTTTTATCTTTCAAATGAAAAATTGAACCAGCTCATTTCTAAGGCTCCTTTAGATTTAAAAGTGTAGGCTTTGATGATTATTATGAAAATTTTCATGAAATACAGACTCATTCTTTTTTAAGATAGAGTCCTAGGGGAAATTTTAATTTTTGTCTTATTATGACTATGTACATAGAGAATGAAATTATATAACTTTTTAAACTACATAATTTCTGTCTCTTGAAAGTTTGGAATGAATTTTCTTGAATACACAAGTGAATGTGATTCATGAAGAGATTTTAGAAAGAATCCCTGAAAGAAAGTTAAACAGCTCTCAAAGATACAGTAGGTTTTCCCAGACTCCAGTGTGGTTTTTGGTGCCCTGAAACAAATTTATTGGGGATCCTGATCATTATTATACTTCCCTAAAGTGCCAGGTTAAGTGCCTCTTCTATGTCTTTATGGAGTCTGGCTCCTTAAAAACACATTACAGGAACTGGCATTGTGGCATTGTAGGTAAAATTGCTGCATGTGACGATGGAATCCCGTATGGGTGCCAATTCGAGTCCCAGCAGCTCCACATCCTATCCAGGTCCCTGCTGATAGCATGGGAAAAGCAGTGGAAGAAGGTCCAAGTGTTTGGACCCCTGCTACCCATGTGGAAGAATTGGATGAAGCTACTTGCTCCTGGCTTCAGCTTGGCTCAGCTCTGGCCATTGCAGCCACCTGGGTATGAAAGATTCTTTCTCTGTGTGTGTGTGTCTCTCTCTCTGTCTCTCTCTTCCCCCTGATCTCTCTCCCTCTTTCTCTCCCACTCCCTTTTTCCTCTCTCTTTCCTTCTGTAACTGTGATTTCAATTAAACAAACAAAAAAAAACTTACATAATTTTAAGCTAATTTTGAGGAGTTTTCTTTGTTGTTTTTGTTGTCAAAGATTTATTTATTTGTTTGTTTATTTGAAATGTAGAGCTACAGAGAGAGAAGGAGAGAGAGAGAGAAAGAGAGAGAGAGAGAGAGAAGAAATTTTCCATACACTAGTTCACCCACCAAATTGCTGCAATAGCCAGAGCTGGGCCAGGCTGATGCCAGGAGTTGGGAGTTTCTTCTGGGTCTCCAATGTGGGTGCAAGGACCCAGAGCCCAAGGTCATCTTCTACTGCTTTCTCAGGCACATTGTCACGGAACTGTATTATAAGTATAGCAGCTGGGATTTGAACCTGTGCCACATGGGATGTCAGGTGCTGCAGGTGGTGGCTTAACCTGCTATTCCACAGTGCTGGCCCTGGAGATTATTCCAACCGATTAGCTAACAGTAAGTTCTCATTTAAGCTAAAATTTATGCTTCTTTAGAGAATAGAACCTTGATTTTACTCTTGCTTATCTTAGCAGTTACACAGTTGACATCAAGCTGGAGGCGTAATATATGTGGTATAAGTGTATATGGACATGCTAATGAGGTTCTTTTTGAGTTGATGGATTGTACTGTGACAATTTTTAAGTAGTAACAGTACCTTGGCAGATGTGGGTTTACCACAGGGCTATACTTAGCATATAATATGGCAAGTTCCCAGGTCTTGTGAATAACATTATTTAATTTCAATTGCTACTGAGTAGAAAAATAGTTACAATTTTAACAAGTTTGTTGATAATAATAGACATACAGTAACAAGCTGCATCAATTTAAAAGTATAAAATTTAATCTACTTTGTCATATATTTGCATGTAAGTATACATATGTACATATATATATGTATATTCTTGTGAAATCATCACGATAATCAAATGAATGGACATAACTTTGACTTCTAAGGTCTCCCTGGGCCCCTTTGAAATTGCTTGCTCTTGTCCACTCCTTTTCCTTTCCCAAAAAACCCCCAAGATGCTGTCATAATAGATTGTATTTTTTGGACTTTTATATGTCAAATAATACAGTATGCACCTTTTAATGTGCATTTTTTCACTCAGCATAGTTATATATTCATCCATGTTGTTTTGAGTAACAACAAGTTCTTTTCACTGTTGAGTAATATTCTACTGTATGAGTCTATTGCAATTTATTTATCTGTCCTTTTGTTGATGATTATTTGGGTTGTTTTCAGTTTTTTTTAAAGATTTTTTTATTTATTTGAAAGAATTACACAGAGAGAAAAGGAGAGGGAGAGAGGAAGAGAAGGAAAGAGGGAGAGAGGAAGAGAGAGGGAGAGGAAGAGAGAGAGAGAGAGAGAGAGAGAGAGAAAGAGATTGAGAGGTCTTCAATGGTTCACTCCTCAATTGGTTGCAACGGCCGGAGTTGCGCCGATCCGAAGTCAGGAGCCAGGAGCTTCTTCCGTGTCTCCCACTAGGGTGCAGGGGCCCAAGGACTTGGACCATCTTCTACTGCTTTCCCAGGCTATAGCAGAGAGCTGGATTGGAAGTGGAGCAGCCGGGACTAGAACTAGTGCCCATATGGGATGCAGGCTCTGCAGGTGGTGCCTTTAACTGCTATGTCACAGCACTGGCCCCAAGATAGAATGATTTAGAAAAGTGAAGGAGATAGTTTGCTTTTTAAATCTCTTATCAGCAGCAAATGAAATTGATATGTTTTCATTCAGTTATTTTGTTGAAGACTATCTTTCCTTGTCTAGCCCAACTGTCTAGAACTGCAAACTGTCTTTAGACTGCTAACATTTTCTAGCCTGATTATCTGACATAATTTTCTTCATAGCACTTGATATCATCTAAACTCAGGTTCAATAGCCATGCCACTAGGTCAGACCCTAGACACACCTAGATCCACAAACTAAGAATATTATTCATGTTAAATGTTTTTAAAAAGTCAATAAATTAGTTAATCCTACGCCTGCGGCACTGGCATCCCATATGGGTACGTGGTTCTAGTCCCCGTTGCTCCTCTTCCAGTCCAGCTTTCTGCTGTGGCCCAGGAAGGCAGTGGAGGATGGCCCGAGCGCTTGGGCCCTTGCACCTGCATGGGAGACCAGGAGGAAACACCTGGCTCCTGGCTTTGGATCGGTGCAGCACGCTGGCTGTGGCGGCCATTTAGGGGGTGAACCAATGGGAGGAAGACATTTCTCTCTCTCTCTCTCTCACTGTCTAACTCTGCCTGTCAAAATAAAAGCAATAAATTATGATTTTTATAACATATGAACATTTTATTAAATTCGATTATCTGTATCCCAAAATCAAATTATATCACAATAGAATCACACTTATGTCTGCTAATATATCACTTATGGCTGCTTTCATACTACAAGGGCAAAATTAGTCTTTAACATATGAAATTTAGCCATGAAAGTTTGCTTATTTCTGTTTTTGTTTAAACATATTGCATTTTAATATTCACATCTAATCTTTCATATATCGTATTTCATTGTTAATTTACTTTATTGATATAAATCCCTCGATAGAATTCTTTTTATTTATTTATTTTTTTACTTGACAGATAAAGTTATAGACAGTGAGAGAGATAGAGAGAAAGGTCTTCCTCCCGTTGGTTCACTCCCCAAATGGCTGCTAGGGCCGGTGCTGTGCCGATCCAAAGTCAGGAGCCAGGTGCTTCCTCCTGGTCTCCCATGTGAGTACAGGGGCCCATGCACTTGGGCCATCCTCCACTGCCTTCCCGGGCCTCAGCAGAGAGCTGGACTGGAAGAGGAGCAACGGGGACTAGAACCGGGTGCCCACATGGGATGCCAGCACTGCAGGTGGAGGATTAACCAAGTGAGCGATGGTTCCGGCCCCTGGATGAAATTCTTGTTCATTTTGTTCTCTATTCCATATATGATGCTGAGAGATAAGGTGCTATACACAGGAAGGTTCATTAAACATTTGTTGATTCAGTGAATATCTGTTATATACCATGTCATACAGAGCAGCTGAAATAAAACAAGGATAATCAGGAAGGGAACAGACAGAACAGTGTATGAGAATTTTGAGAATGTCTTATGAAAGCATTCTGATGGAATATTTCCTATATCATAGGAGACCCCTTAAAACATAGGAAATACTGTCACTGAGATAGCCAAGTGGCAATTAACATGGGTCATTCAGGAAATACTGAGAAAGAAAATTAGATAAATTGGGATATGTATTTGACACAGTAGTTAGGACTCCACTTAAGTTGCCTGCATCCTATATCAAAGTACCAGGGTTCAAGTACAGGCTTAGATTTTGATTCCAGTTTGCTGTTAAGGCGACAGATGATGGTACGGGTAGTTAAATCCCTGCCACCCATGAGGGAGACCTGAATTGAGTTCTGGGCTCCTAATTTCTGTTTACCCAATGTCCCACACTTGTGGTTGTTTGGGGAGTGAACCAATAGATGGAATCTCTCTCTCTCCCTGATTCCTTCCCTCTCTCACTCTTTCTCTACTTTTCAGATAAGACAACAACCATAATAATAATAATAAAGAAACTTAGAGTAATACTTAAATGTTTATGATTGATACAGTTAGGAAGTGTGTAAGTGAGACCAAATGATGCATAGCCAAAAATGTTAGGATAGAAGTTTGGTTTGGAATCAACTTTTGAATACTCTGAGTCAGATCTGTTTGTTTACAAATCTTGGGAAGAAATGGAGGAGGAAAAGGTTACAACTCAACCGAGAAGATGTCAATTTGCCCTGTAGTTACTTGTGATTTGGAGCAATTCCAAACAAAAGCAGCAAATCGAAAGATCCCATTCTCTTTATTTTCTTCCCTCCACTTTAACACTACCAATTACAGGTGATTGAAAGAAAACATTTTCATGGTATTTCCCCAGACCTGATTGTGTTACAGGTCTGAAAGCAATCTCCAGGGCTCCAGCCGGGACACATTTACAGGATATCGAGTTTGGATTTGATGCCTTGTTTTGGCCATTATCTGAAGGTTACTTTGACGTTTATTATACTGCTCAGTTGATACAAATTATAGGCAGATAAAGGCAATCAGAAATTTTTACTAGTACTTCAAATTGTGACTTGCCCTCAGTGGGGCACAACAGTGATTTCTGGCATGTTAGAAATTTGATGCAACACCCAGATAAATTCTCAGGACTTTGAATGGAATGTTTTACACTTTTATCCTACTTGAATTTTAAACATTTGATTAGTATGCACTTTAGTAGTACACACTTTTACCAGTATCAGATGTTTAATATAGGAACATGAAGTATATGAAATAATAGGCTCACTGTTAATCACAAAACCATATTTAAATATGTGAAACTTATTGTTGATGACAAAATAAAATTATATTATTTTTAACAAAGCTTGGTAATACAAAGTAGAATTAAATAGCAGTGTTTATTTTTATAAGGCAAAAGCATGCATTTTCCCACAGGAATAATATGAACTTCAAATGAGGTGAAATTTACACTGGGGAGTAAAAAAATTCTTAGTTGTTACAATGATTTGTTGGCCATTTGAAGTCTTGACAATATAAAAATTAACATGAAGCCTGAACCTAGTATTACATTTATTTTTTACAATTAATTAGTTAATTAATTATGTTTATTTCAAAGGCAAAGAAATGTAGAAAGAGAGAGACAGAGAATTCTCCTATCCACTATTTCACTCCCAAATGCCAGTAAGAGTTGAGATTGGTGTAGGTGGAAGCAAGGCGCTAGGAACTCAATACAGGTCTCCCATATGGGTGGCAAAGACCAAAGTATAGGACCTATTACTAGTACTTTCCAGAGTACATCTTAGTAAGAAGCTAAAATCAGGAACAGAGCTGAAATTTGAACCCGGGTACTCCAATATGGAATGTGGGTGACCTAAACTTCATCTTAACGACTACTTCAAGCACTCACTCCTGGTTCTAAAGTTTTGTGGGAAAAATGTACATTTGGATAATAGTATGAAAACACTTGACAGAGAAGCCACAGTGTTCATGGAAAAAAGTGCTTTACTTCCTTCTTTTTGTCCTTCTTTTTGGATCAGCTGAGCTTTAGCTGTTGCAGCTACCTGAGGAGTGAACCAGTGGATGGAAGACCTCTCTCTCTCTCTCTGGCTCTACCTCTCTCAGTAACTCTTTCAAATAAATAAAATGAAATTAAAAAAAAAAGAACCTAGCACATGGTAAAAGTAGAGTAAATTAATAGTGACAGTGGTGGAAAGATAGTAGTAATATATTGGTGATAACCACAGTAAGAATAGTTTGTTTGGGCAGCAGAGCCAAGATGGTGGAATAGTGAGGATGCACACTGATAGTCCAGGAAAAGATAGGTTGATAAAAGAGGAATTATGGTAATTTCAGGGAAAGGCTCTGGGAAAAAATTGCAGAGGAAACTCCTCTGGATCTGGTGGATGTGACACAGACGACCTGCAGAGAGAGCGAGGACGCCCACGGCTCCAAAGCCCAACAGCAGAGTGTACACATCTGCGCTGGAAGGGGAGGTGAGCTCAGTAACCCAAGACATTGGTGGGTAGGGGTGTGGGGAATGGCAGACAGAGCCTAGAGGGAACTAGGCTTGAAGCCCTGCTGGGGAAAGTTCACCAGACTAACTACAGGAGAGAAGGGAAAAAAAAGGGGGGGACCAGTACAGACGAGTTTCTCTCTCTGCCCTCCTTGCAAAAGCGAGCAAGAGACCAACAGCAGGCACCATTCTGGACATAAGTAAAAGGTGCACGACCTCAGGGTTGTGCACGACCTCAGGGCTTTGTGTGACCTCAGAGCTGTGTGCGACCTCAGGGCTGTGCTTGACCTCAGGGCTGTGTGCGACCTCAGAGATGCGCCCGCCCTCAGTCAAACAGAAAAACTTGACTCGGGGATGAAATAACAGGAGGTTAGGACTTAGTGAAAGGGTGGAGCTAATGAACTGAGGCAGTGAAAAAAGAGACGGTGGAGGCCGGCGCCGCGGCTCACTAGGCTAATCCTCCGCCTAGCGGCGCCGGCACACTGGGTTCTAGTCCCGGTCGGGGCGCCGGATTCTGTCCCGGTTGCCCCTCTTCCAGGCCAGCTCTCTGCTGTGGCCAGGGAGTGCAGTGGAGGATGGCCCAAGTGCTTGGGCCCTGCACCCCATGGGAGACCAGGAGAAGCACCTGGCTCCTACCATCGGATCAGCGCGGTGCGCTGGTCGCAGCGCGCCGGCCACGGCGGCCATTGGAGGGTGAACCAACGGCAAAAAGGAAGACCTTTCTCTCTGTCTCTCTCTCTCACTGTCCACTCTGCCTGTCAAAAAAAAAAAAAAAAGAAAAAGAAAAAGAAAAAAGAGACAGTGGGTGAGAGAACTCACAGAGGTCACATGAGTACTCTCCAGAGATGCTAAAATTCGGTAATCTTGGCAACCCGGTGGGAGACTGCAGGAGAAATTGAGCCCATACTGAGGGCAGAACAGATTCTTTGTGTGGTCTGTGGGAAAAAGCAACGAATGATATACACACAGAAGCCAGAGTCAGAAGCTGACTACATTCTATTCTGCTCAGCTGTGCGGTATTATTTCCCTCCTGAATAAAAAAAAAATAATAATAATAAGTAAATAAATAAAGAGAGAGAGATTTACCACACCTGACCTGAGTGTGTCACCTTTGGCACACCCTTAACACTGAAGAACTAAGCAGAGCTCTCTGGCCACACCCATCTCAAGCCTCCAAGGCTCCTCCAACAGCAGACAGTCCACTTAATACAGTCATAGTATAACAAGAAAAAAAAAACACCACAGTGAGGGAAGAAGAATTCAAAGAATATCTCCACAATGCCAAGCCACAAACACAGAAACTGAGGGAACAAGATCAACGAAGACATTATGACACCCCCAAATTAACAAAGCACCCCCAGCCAAGATTATGAAGATGATGAGTTAGAAGAAATGCAAGATACAGACTTCAAAAAATTTATGATAAGAACATTTAGAAGTTTTCAAAAGAAATTCTTGAACTACAGAAATCCTTACTGGACAGGATAGAAAATCTCTCTCATGGAAATGAGATCTTAAGGAGAAATCAAAATGAAATGCAGAAACTAGTAGAACAGGAAAGTGTGATAGTGAAATCAAAATGAAATGAAGAACTCAATAGATCAAATGACAAACACATTAGAGAGCATTAAAAACAGAGTCAGTGAAACAGAAGAGAGAATATTGGACTTAGAAGACAGAGCACAGGAAAGTATACAGTCAAACCAAAGAAAAGAAGAGGAAATTAGAAATCTAAAAAATATTGTTGGGAATCTACAGGATACTAGTAAAAAACCCAACATTCTAGTTCTAGGAGTTCCTGAAGGCATGGAGAGAGAGAAAGGATTAAGAAGCCTTTTTAGTGAGATACTAGAGGAGAACTTTCTGGGTTTGAGAAGGACAGAGACATCCTAGTACAGGAAGCTCATAGAACCCCTAGTAAACATGACCAAAAGAGATCCTCACCACGACACGTTGTAATTACACTCACCACAGTGAAACATAAAGAAAAGATTCTAAAATGTGCAAGAGAGAAACATCAGATTACTCTCAGAGGATCTCCAATTAGACTCACAGCAGACTTCTCATCAGAAACCCTACAGGCTAGAAGGGAATGGTGAGACATAGC
This sequence comes from Oryctolagus cuniculus, assembly GCF_051225735.1. Classification (NCBI taxonomy): domain Eukaryota; kingdom Metazoa; phylum Chordata; class Mammalia; order Lagomorpha; family Leporidae; genus Oryctolagus; species Oryctolagus cuniculus. The sequence continues at coordinate 33,584,532 of NC_142876.1, forward strand.
CCAGGTGCTAAGAGAGAAACACTGCCAGCCCTAGAATATTATATCCCGCAAAGCTCTCATTTGTGAATGAAGGTGAAATAAAGAACTTTCATAGCAAACAGAAATTGAAAGAATTTGTTGCTACTCGTCTGGCCCTGCAAAAGATGCTTAAAGATGTGTTACACACAGAAACACAGAAACACGGTCATCAATATGAAAGAAGGTAAAGGAAGAAAACCTCCCAGTAGAAGATCACAGGAAGTTCAAAGCATATGTTAGGAAATATCTTTGGGAAAATGCCAGGGCAAATTACTACTTATCAATAGTCACATTGAACGTTAATGGTCTCAACTCTCCAGTTAAAAGACACAGATTGGCTGAATGGGTTAAGGTACAAAACTCATCTATTTGCTGCTTACAAGAAACACATCTTTCCAACAAAGATGCAGGCACTTTTCACTGAAAGTGAAAGGCTGGAAAAAGATATACCATGCCAACAGAGATGAAAAAAGCGCATAGCCATATTAATATCAGACAGCATAAACTTTAATACAAAAGCTGTTAAGAAAGACAAGGAGGGGCACTATATAATGATTAAGGGATCAATTCAGCAGGAAGATATAAGATTATCAATGTATATTCACCTAATTACAGGGCACCAGTTTATTTAAAAGATTTGTTAAGGAGCTTAAATGGAGACCTAGATTCTAATACAACAGTACTGGGGAACTTCAATACTCCACTCTCAGAAAAAGACAGATCAACTGGACAGCAGATCAACAAGGAAGCAGCAGATTTAAAAAACACTATAGCCCAAATGGATCTAATATATATCTATAGAACTTTTCATCCTACACATAAATTATTTACATTCTTCTCAGTAGTACATGGAACCTTATCTAGGACTGACCACATACTAGGCCATAAAGCAAATCTCAACAAATTCACAAGTATTATAATCATACGATGCAGCTTCTCAGAACATAGTAGAATGAAGTTGGAAATTATCAACTAAGGAATCCCTAGAACATATGCAAACACATGGAGATTGAACAACATGCTCCTGAATGAACACTGGGTCACAGAAGAAATCAAAAGAGAAATAAAAAACTTTCTGGAAGTAAATGAGGACACCAGCACAACATATCAAAACTTATGGGATACAGCAAAAGCAGTGTTAAGAGGAAAATTTATAGCAATAGGTGCCTACATCAAGAAATTAGAAAGGTACCAAATAAATGAGCTTTCAATGCATCTCAAGGATCTAGAAAAACTGCAGCAAACCAGACCCAAATCTAGTAGGAGAAGAGAAATAATTAAAATCAGAGAAGAAATCAACAGGATTGAATAAAAAAATACAAAAAAGCAACCAAAGGAGTAGCTGGATTTTGAAAAGGTAAACAAAATTGACACCCCATTGGCCCAACTAACTAAAAAAAGAAAAGACCCAAATCAATAAAATCAGAGATGAAAAAGGAAACGTAACAACAGACACTACAGAAATAAAAAGAATCATCAGAAATTACTACAAGGACTTGTATGCCAGCAAACAGGGAAATCTATTAGAAATGGATAGATTCCTGGACACATACAACCTACCTAAATTGAACCAGGAAGACATAGAAGACCTAAACAGACCCATAAGTGAGTCAGAAATTGAAACAGTAATAAAGGCCCTCCCAACAAAGAAAAGCCCAGGACCAGATGGATTCACTGCTGAATTCTACCAGACATTTAAAGAAGAACTGACTCCAATTCTTCTCAAACTATTCAAAACAATCGAAAAAGAGGGAGTCCTCCCAAACTCTTTCAATGAAGCCACCATCACCTTAATTCCTAAGCCGGCGAAAGATGCAGTATTGAAAGAAATTTACAGACCAATATCCCTGATGAACACAGATGCAAAAATCCTCAATAGAATACTGGCCAATAGAATGCAACAGCACATCAGAAAGATCATCCACCCAGACCAAGTGGGATTTATCCCTGGTATGCAGGGATGGTTCAATGTTCGCAAATCAATCAATGTGATACACCACATTAACAGACTGCAGAAGAAAAACCATATTATTATTTCAATAGATGCAGAGAAAGCATTTGATAAAATACAATACCCTTTTCTTGATGAAAACCCTAAGTAAACTGAGTATAGAAGGAACATTCCTCAATACAATCAAAGCAATTTATGAAAAACCCACAGCCAGCATCCTATTGAATGGGTTAAAAGTTGGAAGCATTTCCACTGAGATCTGGTACCAGACAGGGAAGCCCACTCTCACTATTGCTATTCAATATAGTTCTGGAAGTTCTAGCCAGAGCAATTAGGCAAGAAAAAGAAATTAAAAAGATACAAATTAGGAAGGAAGAAGTCAAACTATCCTTCTTTGCAGATGATATGATTCTCTATTTAGGGGATTCAAAGAACTCTACTAAGAGACTATTGGAACTCATAGAAGAGTTTGGCAAAGTAGCAGGATATAAAATCAATGCACAAAAATCATAGGCCTTGTATATACAGGCAATGCCACAGCAGAGAAAGAACTGCTAAGATCAATTCCATTCACAATAGCTACAAAAACAATCAAATACCTTGGAATAAACTTAACCAAGGACGTTAAAGATCTCTATGATGAGAATTACAAAATCTTAAAGGAAGAAATAGAAGAGGATTCCAAAAAATTGAAAAATCTTCCATGCTCATGGATTGGAAGAATCAATATCATCAAAATCTCCATTCTCCCAAAAGCAATTTATAGATTCAATGCAATACCAATCAAAATACCAAAGACATTCTTCTAGGATCTGGAAAAAATGATGCTGAATTTCATATGGAGGCACAGGAGACCTCGAATAGCTAAAGCAATCTTGTACAACAAAAACAAAGCTGGAGGCAACACAATACCAGATTTCAGGACATACTACAGGGCAGTTGTAATCAAAACAGCATGGTACTGGTACAGAAACAGAGGGATAGACCAATGGAACAGAATAGAAACACCAGAAATCAACCCAAACATCTACAGCCAACTTACATTTGATCAAGGATTCAAAACCAATCCCTGGAGTAAGAACAACTATTCAATAAATGGTGCTGGGAAAACTGGATTTCCACGTGAAGAAGCATGAAGCAAGATCCCTACCTTTCATCTTACACAAAAATCCACTCCACATGGATTAAAGACCTAAATCTATGACGCGACACCATCAAATTCTTAGAGAACATTGGAGAAACCCTGCAAGATATAGGCACAAGCAAAGACTTCTTGGAAAAGACCCTGGAAGCACAGGCAGTCAAAGCCAAAATTAGCATTTGGTATTGCATCAAATTGAGAAGTTTCTGTACTGCAAAAGAAATAGTCAGGAAAGTGATGAGGCTACCGGAAGAATGGGAAAAAATATTTGCAAACTATGCAACAGATAAAGGATTAATAACCAGAATCTATAAAGAGATCAAGAAACTCCACAACATCAAAACAAACAACCCACTTAAGAGATGGGCCAAGGACCTCAATAGACATTTTTCAAAAGAGGAAATCCAAATGGCCAACAGGCACATGAAAAAATGTTCAAGATCACTAGCAATCAGGGAAACACAAATCAAAACCACAATGAGGTTTCACCTCACCCCGGTTAGAATGGCTCACATTCAGAAATCTACCAACAAGAGATGCTGGCAAGTATGTGGGGGAAAAGGGTCACTAACCCACTGTTGGTGGGAATGCAAACTGGTCAAGCCACTATGGAAGTCAGTCTGGAGATTCCTCAGAAATCTGAATATAACCCTACCATTCAACCCAGCCATCCCACTCCTTGGAATTTACCCAAAGGAGATTAAATTGGGAAACACAAAAGCTCTCTGCACCTTAATGCTTATTGCAGCTCAATTCACAATAGCTAAGACCTGGAATCAACCCAAATGCCCATCAATGATAGACTGGATAAAGAAATTATGGGACATGTACTCTGTAGAATATGATATATCTGTAAAAAAAAATGGAATCTGGTCATTTGCAACAAAATGGAGGAATCTGGAAAACATCATGCTGAGTGAATTAAGCCAGTCCCAGAGGGATAAATATCATATGTTCTCCCTTATTGGTGACAACTAACCAAGCATCAAATAGGAACATGGTGAAATGAAATGGACACTATGAGAAACAATGACTTGATCAGCCCTTGTCCTGGCTGTTGATGTACAATTTAATACTTTATCCCTTTTAGTATTTTTGTTTGTTCTACTTAATACCATTGGTTGAACTCTGTGATTAACACACAATTATTCTTAGGTGTTTAAATTTTAACTGAAAAATTATCCCTGTTAAATATAAGAGTGGGAATAAGAGAGGGAGGAGATGTAGAATTTGGGACATGCTCAAGCTGACTTGCCCCAAGTGGTGGAGTTAGAAATGTGACAGGGGATTCCAATACAATCCCATCAAATTTGCATGTACCAATGCCACCTCACTAGTCCAAGTGATTAATTTCAGGTCACAATAGAACATACTGATAGGTCTAAGAGTCAAAGGGATCACATAAACAAGACTAGTGTCTGCAAATACTAACTGTTAGAATAAAAAAGGAAGAGAGTGATCCAACGTGGGAAGCGGGATACACAGCAGAATCATAGAATGGCAGATGTCCTAAACAGCACTCTGGCCTCAGAATCAGCCCTTAAGGCATTCGGATCTGGCTGAAGAGCCCATGAGAGTATTTCAGGCATGGAAAGCCAAGACACTCAGGAAAAAAAAAAAGAACCTAAATGAAAGATCTCTGTGAGTGAGATCCCAGTGGAATGAACGGGCCATCAAAGAAGGAGGTACCTTTCTCTGAAGGGAGGAGAGAACTTCCACTTTGACTATGGCCTTGTCGAAATAAGATCAAAGTCAGAGGTCTCAGGGGGCTTCTATGGCCTTGGCAACTCATGACTAGAGCCTCAGAAGATTGCTGACGCCTTAAACAAGAGTGTCAATTTGTTAAGTCAACAACAGGAGTCACTGTGCACTTACTCCCCATGTAGGATTTCTGTCCTTAATGTATAGTTCAATGTGAATTAATGATATGACTAGTGCTCAAACAGTATTTGGCACTTTGTGTTTTGTGTGGAGGCAAACTGAGGAAATCTTTACTTAATATATACTAGATTGATCTTCTGTATATAAAGATAATCGAAAATGAATCTTGATGTGAATGGAATGGGAGAGGGAGCGGGAGATGGGAGGGTTGCAGATGGGAGGGAAGTTATGGGGAGGAAAAAGCTTGTAATCCACAAACTGTTCTTTGGAAATTTACATCTACTAAATAAAAGTTAAAAAAAAAAAAAAGAAATAAACCCTCAAAAAAAAAAGAAGTTTGTTTGATTTGAGATCATGTTAACTACCTTTCCAAGTGAAGATGTAAAATTATTATTTCAGCAACTCAGTCCAATAACAGTAAGGAAGATGGGATTTTAGGATATTTTCAGCCTAGATGTAAGCAGTGGCTTTTAGAAAATTTGTAGTTATTGAAAATAAATGAAGCCAGCACAAAGCAGCACAACCAAGAAAAATAGGGAGAGATTTAATAGGAATAGTCACAATAGAAGCAAATCATCGAATATGGGGTAAAATTTGAGAAAGCTGTCAGGAAAGGAAATATTCCTCTTTTAAACATTTTATTTCAGAAGAGTTTTACATTTACAAAGCAAAAATTCTGTAGTTGTTATACAAAGTAGTAGTATACAAAGTTTCCATACAACCCACACCTAGGTTCCCTTATTACTGTTTCTTGAAAAGAGATATTTATATCACAAACTGAAAGATTCATGATAATGATCATGAATGGGTAAAGAAGCTTAACTCAGTTTAATTCTTTAGTGGAGTATTAATATTGTGATTATAAATTGAAAGTAATCATCACAAAAATTAAAAGAAAAATAAGAATGGAAGAAGGAGGGAGGAAGAGTGGGAAGTATCATTATGTTCTTAAAACTGTATATATGATATACGGAAATCTGTTCCCTTTATATAAGTAGATAAAAAAACTAATCAAAAAATAAGTGCAGAAATCCAAACCAGGAAGTGTTTCCAGTTGAGATGGGATCTAGTTATGATGTACTCATGAATTAGAATAAAATACTATCTAATTGAAGTAGTTGAGAAACAGTTGTGTCACTTCATCAGGTGGATCATTAAAATTACTGTTGGTATAAGAGAAAACTATGGCATGAATGAGCTGAGAGAGAAAACAATTGGACTGGCTGTTGAAATCCCCAAGAAAAATATGAGTGTATCAGGAGGACCAACATATTTTGGTGATAAGAGGTTTAAGAGCATAGAATAGATTTTATTGAGTTATGTCTGTAAAGAATTTACATAATGCATGGAAAATGCTAAATAGGAGAATATCAAGTGTAAATATGAAATAGACATTTATATAAGAAATCTGTACTTGTAATTCTATAGGCACTCAATGTTCATTCATTGAAAGGATGGTAATGGTGGTTATGGTAGAAATAAAACATCAATGATTTTTCATTACAAAATCATGGCAGATTTAGATAGGGGGACAGAACTCTAATTTGGCCAATCTAAAGAAGTTGGCAACTCAAATTTCTTTCATTTAATCAGATTAGGAAGCCAATATTTTTTGTGACTTTGGATTAATTTTTAATGCTTGTAATGAAAAGTTAAACTATTACTTGGACTGAAAAAATAAGAAAAAAGAAATTAATTATGAGCATCTCATTTAATACAGTAAAGATCAAATATCAGTTTTCTATAAAGCATCACTGATATAATTCCCTACCACTGATTGAACATTTCTATAAAAGTCATTTAAATGTACTCAACGAATCCTGAGTTTTTGCATTACTAACAGTTTATGTGATCACCTCAATAGAATGATTTTAGCCCGATGAGATAGCTTTCTTGCAGGCTGCTCCAGCAGTAATACTAGGGTCTTATAACCCAGTGATACGTGCAAAAAATGAGAAAACTCACATTAGCTATCTCAATCATGCCACATTGAGCACAAAACTGTTTCTTGTTGTGTTAAGCTTCAGATATCTCCTATAATGTCACATCATAAACTCTATCCCTGAAATCTTCAGCTTCTACAGATTCTCAGTGAAAATCATAGGGTCTGCTTTACGCTCATATTTCAGAACTCTATAACCCTAGATTTGAAAGCAAATACTCTAATTGTTGAGCTCATTTTCAGTAGTACCATTATTTAATTTTTATATTACAAAGTCAAGGAAACTAATATATCTAAATTTCACCAACATCTTTCCACAAAAAATGATTTCTAAATCTCCTAAGTGTGAAAAACGGAAAAATTTACTACACAATGTTTTCTGGTAGTAGAATCTGTATTGTAATGATGGTTGAAGAAGTGGAATCATTCCATGAGTGGAATAGAAAAAGACATAAGAATGCTTTTTCATGTTTACTTAATACAATATATTTCGAATATAACTTTTGATATTCTATCACAAAAATACATTGATGTATGCAGCTCTGCACAGGTTTTAAAAGGAAGGTTAAAGAGAAAGGGATATAGGGACCAGCACTGTGGTGCAGCGGGTTAATGCCCCAGCCTGAAGCGCCGGCATCCCACATAGGTGCCAGTTCGAGTCCTGGCTGCTCCTCTTCTGATCTAACTCTCTGCTATGGCCTGGGAAAGCAGTAGAAGATGGCCCAAGTCCTTGGGCTCCTGCACCCGTGTGGGAGACCCAGAAGAAGATCCTGGTCCTGGCTCCTGGCTCCGGATTGGTTTAGCTCCGGCCATTGCGGCCAACCGGGGAGTGAACCATCTGATGGAAGACCTTTCTCTCTGTCTTTGCCTCTCTCTGTAACTCTGTCTTTCAAATAAATAAAATAAATCTTTAAAAAAAGAGAAAGGGATACATATCTTAAATAAAATGTTTTTAAATAAAAAAATTAAAAAGTAAATAAAATGTGAAATAAAACATGTAGCAAAAAAAAAAAAAGAGAGAGAGAGAGAATGGGAATCATTATAACAACTCTGATGCCAAAATGTTTGGTAAACTTTTCTATATGTTGCAAGTAACTTTAGAGTTTGTGTGTTCAATTTCTACATTTCTAAAATGAGGAAAATGCATACCATATTCTCTATGAATTCAACTCAATATTTTGTCATACCATGTGATATTGGTTATTATTCCTTTCTATAAAACTACTGAGCTTGCATATCATGAACTCCAAAGTTTGTAAATAGAGCATAATATGTGGCTGTACATACTTGTGCCAAAGAATGCTAAAGGCAATGAGTATCATTAGAGTGGATATGGTGTGAGCCCCTTGGAAACATCCAGATCTTGCTTAAGTAAGGTGTTAGCAAATGGCAGAATTTTGTTGAGTGAAGATAAGTGGTTTGTGATGTTAGGTTGTACCTAGCTTATTCCTTTTTATCTCTCTTAGTTCCTCTTCACCAGTGTTCCTCCTTCCCCATCAGTTTGGTCCTCTATGCTGGTGGTCCTTGGGATTCATGTTTTTCTGCTTTGTAATAGTGCTTTCAGCTCAAAGACTTGCCTTTACTCCTCATCCCAGGTATATCTTATTGACAAGCAAGCATATATGATTTACTAAAGTTTTATAAGCAATTTTATTTCTCCATTAATAGCTACATCTTGAAATTATCACTGGGAAAGTAAAGTTCTACTATTAAATGTAGAATACTTCCTTTGGCATCAAAAACACCAGACCACTTTGGAGAGGGCTATTTGGAAAATCCTGGGGGAATTTGGCTTAAATATGATAACTAAGCTTGAATATATCCTAGTTCCAGGTAAATATTTCTAGAAGAAAGTGCAATGCTTTCCAGAAAATATATATGCTGCTACAGAACATAAAAAAAAAAATCTAACTTTGACAAAGTCCACTAGGCGCAGGCTCTTTTAGGGTCTCAAGAACATGTTTCTTGGGGAACGCTTTGTCAACAATCCACTACAATTTATTTTGGCACTGATAATCTTTGCATTTGCCTTGTTTGTTTTTTTGGGCAATTCTACTATAGGAAACTCTCTAAGTCTAAATTGGGATAGAAGCAAAATGAAAACAAGAATAAACATAATATACTTGTATTCCCTCCTTTGACTGATCAAATAATCAGTTAACAAATATTTATTAAGCCAAGTAATAAATATGCATATAAGATATCCAGTCCATAAAGGCTCCAAATATTTTATTAATGCTGTCCTTTTCTTTTTCATTCCAGCAGAATACATGTTAATTCCATATTCTGTCTTTCTGTTTCTCCTTTCTCTCTGACTGGACATATGACCTTCCACAATGAATGTATGCTTTAGGTTGCTTGCTTTTGTCTGCCCTGTGTAAAATCAAATGTATATATTGTAGAAAGTTCTGCATTTTTATGCATTAGTTAATAGTAGACAGTAATAAAGCAACATCATCATCATCATCATTATCAGGGTTTATAGCATACACTTTCAGCCAAAATTAGCTTGCATGCCATTAGCTGCCAACAATCTGTTAGTATCTTAATTGGGAATCACTTAATTAAACTAACAAGGTCAATGATGATTCCTTTTCTTAAGCTCCAGAGCACATTCACAGGCACAGAATGTTTCCTCCTTTCCTCCCTCAGAAATAATGACTCAACTTTTAAGTACTTACTAACTCCATCATTCCTTTCCCAAACTGACCTGGCGTAGACATGAGATGGAGTGACAACACACACACACACACACACACACACACAGAGTTGCTTGGTTCCTCTTTCTAACTTTGATTTTGCTGCTAGACAGTGGAGAAGGTTCAGTGATAAATCATGCTGTGCTTTGGCTTATTTTTCACTGCAATTTCCCCAAAACATTTTTGACAACCATTTAATTTGCAGCGGGATATTTATGTACTAACCCCCACTTCAAGCAATTTATTCTGGAAAATGAAGTAGGAACAATAGATACAATAGTATGATTTCAATAAATAACAAGAATTTACAGCAATTGTTGCCATATTAGGATATAGTCTTACTGTCTTCAGAAACAGATAGGATTTTAAGAGGAAAAAAGTGCCTTCAAAATGACAAGCAAGATATAAAATGGAGATAAACGGCTCAGCAGAGTGAGTACCCAGCTGTGCATGGTCTTGTTTGAGAGCTTGTTATATTTGCTTTTCAAAAGGATTCTGTACTTTCTTCACTCTGGACTAGAGCAGGCTTTTAAAGGCTGATGCGTGGTGTTAGAATAGACTGATAATTTTGCCAGATTCCTCCTATCCATGAAACATTGGAATTAGGTTTACCTTGGTATGTAAATTATTAAAGAATAAACATTTGCCTTTGTGGATTAATAGTAAAGTTTCACACTTCTCCATCCTATGACAAAAGGGGTCTCTGTTAATTTATCCTTTAGAATGAGGGAAACTGGTTATTTTTAGTAACAAATTTGTTGACAGAAGCTATTATTTCTGAGAATTCTGGTCTGACTTTCTACCAATTTAGCCATCCTTTGGTATTGGTATTTTCTCTTAGATAAAGATATTACATTTCTACAATCACTGAGGGGATAAATTCATCAACAAGTACTTCTTGAGGATATGCCGTATATAAGATACCATGTTAGGCATGAAGAAGTTCTCCAATAAGTCAAAAGCATCATTGGGACTTCAACAGACCCACACCAAGTTCAGGGATCAAGAATAATAATTTAAAATATGAACATGATGTTAAATTTCAGAACAATAGAGTTCTCCAAGAAACATTTCAAACACATAAAGCAGGATTAACAAGTAAATGGTTAAGCCATTATGTGCTCCAGAAATGAAGGGTGAAGGGAGATGAGTTAAGCTGGAATACTGGAATTTTCTTAGAAAAGAAGGAATTTTGGCTGTACCTACAAGGTGGTGGAATTTAGGAAACAGGAAGAAACATGAATTTTCACAAAGTGGAAGTGCTGAGAGATGTAATGGATTGAATTTTGAAACCTAGCACCCAAGATAACAGTATTAGGAGGTAGGATCTGTTGGGAGGCATTTAGGTCATGAGGATGGATTTTTCATGAATGGGATGAGCAAAAGAGATAACCTTGACTGCTTACTACCTTTAACATTGAGTCTTCTGGCATCTGTATCTGAAATTCACAACATCCCAAACTCTGTGAAATAAATTTCTGTTCTTTTAAAGCCTCTTAGTCTGGTAATTTTGTTAAGGCAGCCTGGATGAATGTCTATACAAATCCTTCAGGAAGACACTTAATATAAGTTTTTGCAGGAGAAAAATAAAAACATTTCATATGATATTGATGACAATTAACTTAGTTATGGATAAAAGGCCACAGTGAAGGAATTTAATGTCAGAGAGTATTTAAACCATATTTTACACAGTTTGAATCTTATTTATTTTGTGTTGAATCTTTTACATGGAAGTTACATGATTTTGAAAGAACCAGAATGTATTCATTTATGTGTTTGTTTGTATATTCTTGTAGTCACTCTTCCAGTTTAGTCAATGTTTTGCTAATTGAAGATATAGCAATGAATGCAACAGAAAAAAGTGTACTGCCCTGGAATTTATTCCAGTTGGAGGAAACAAGCAATGAATAAAGTGAATAACTGAAATAGATCACATTTTAGGGATAGTTATGTATGAAGAAAAAATGAAAAGCAAAGAGAGGAAATATGACGTGTTGCTTCATTGAAATGTTTGAGGATCCATTTCAAGGACCAGGTGGCTTTCTAAAAAATAATTTTGTATACTTGAAAGGCAGAGCACCAGATTGTGTGGGAAGGGGAGATATTTTCCATCTGTTGATACATTCACCAAATGCCTGAAACAACCAGGACTGTGACAGGTTGCAGCAGGAGATTGGAATTCCACTGAGTCTCGAAATGAACGTTGGAGCCCATGCACTTGAGCTCTGTCTGCTACTTCTGAGAGTGTGTTAGCAAGATTAGAAGTGCAGCAGCTAGGACTTGAACTAGTATTAAGATACGGGATATGCTTAACCTGCTGCACCACAAAACCCACCCTGAAGAAGACTTCTTGGAGACTGCAGAAGATGAGGGAGGCATTCACATACACAACTAGCGACAGGAAGAACATGGCAATCAATGAACAGGAAAAGCAAGTGCAAGGCCACAAAGAATGAATAGTCTAGAACAGTTAGGACAACATGAGCACACAGGAGAGTGGTAAAGAGAAAACCGGAGAGATTGTTGGTCAGCTCATGACGGGTTGCCTTCTCACAACTTTGGCTCTTACTTGAGTGAATTAGCAACCCATTGAATGTCTTTGAGTGGAAGTCTGATGTGACCAGGCTCATAACAAACTATGCAATGGGTTTTAATATGGCTGCTGAATATATTTACAGGCAAAATACGATTTAAAACTGAAATGGATAACTAGAAAGGTTCAGGAGTTCAAAGAATTACACAACTGAATGTACTTCTAAGAGACTAAGAGACTTCTAAGAGACTAACCTCAGAAATATATCAGTATCTCCTAAAATGAGTTTACACTGGTAATTTTTGAAATTCCTAGGAAGTGTTCATTTTTATTCTAATTTGCATAATTTGCTGAATTTTGTATATTTAGACCTTTAAACTTTATGTCAGTAAAATAATATATATTTATAAAAGTACTCTCTGATCTTTGGTAACTTTGGTTCAGCATTTCTCTGTGATCTTGTAGAATAAGTTCAGGTTAATCAGGTTAACAAGTGAGTAGATATGGTTTGTTTGTTTGTTTTTTTTTTGATAGGCAGAGTTAGACAGTGAGAGAGAGAGAGACAGAGAGTTACAGGCAGTGAGAGAGAGACAGAGAGAAAGATCTTCCTCCCGTTGGTTCACTCCCCTAATGGCCACCATGGCTAGCACTGTGCCAATCCGAAGCCAGGAGCCAGGTGCTTCCTCCTGGTCTCCCATGCGGGTACAGGGACCCAAGCACTTGGGCCATCCTCCACTGCCCTCCCGGGCCACAGCAGAGAGCTGGACTGGAAGAGGAGCTAGTACCCGGTGCCCCAACTGGGACTAGAACCCAGGGTGTTGGTGCCGCAGGTGGAGGATTAGCCAAGTGAGCCATGGTGCTGTCCCTGACTTTAAAACCATGTTAACCATGAACTAAATTTAGTTTTTGATAAACCATTTAATTTCCATACACTTCAGCCGGTAATCTAGATCTACCCAACCCAAGTTATTCCACTGTGACCCCTTTAAGATGTAAGCAGAGAATTCTCCTCAGCTGGAGCTTTCAGTACTAAGCCAAATCTCACCATACTTCTGTTTTTACCTGCAATTTTACACTGCATTGTTCTCTTTCAATCACCTCCATGCCACAGACACCTGGCTGTGCAAAGTATTCTTTTGACTGCCTGTCCCCATCCTCTTTAGACACTAATATTCTTCTTCCTATTGATTCAGGTGATCTCCTTCCCGACATATTGCCCACTTGCTCCACTTGTTAATAAAGAGATAGTTCTAGATAATATCTAATATTTAACTCACAAACTCACAACTATGGTGAGTTTTCCTGGTGCACTGCACTAATTTTTGCTTCTCCATGAACTTAAGTGGTCATTGAACATATACTTCAGGTCCTTGCCATAGAGTATTTAATATGCATGATGAAATCTATTCTGAGGTTAATTTGTCATTGAGAAGGACATTTTGATATGAGAAGTGAAATTATATTCTCTGCCATAATCATGGTAACTGTCATTTCTATAATTATTTATTTAGTGAGCATTTAGTACTTTCTGTGTACTAGGGGTAGAGTCAAGAAATAGTATGTGTGCTATTTAATTTCACAACCATCATAAGTAGAAATAACAATTATTAACTCTGATGTTTTTCAAATGAATAAACTGAGGCAAGGAAAAATAGATTATCTGTCCAAACTCAAATAATTTTAATTTAATGCTGAATTTGAATCCTTACACTTAATTTTAAAGATCTACTTCAGTAATGTCTTCAGATATTCACACTGGCTTCTATACTGAAATTGGAGGTAAGGCTTCTCTGCAATGACAAAAGTATCAATATTTTACTTAACTAGTAAATAAAATTCAATGAAGTGCTAAACTTCTGAAATATCAGTGGCAATAAGAATATAAAAAAGAGGGAATGACAACATATATGTATATAAATACATAATACACATACAATAACTTATGACTGTAATAAAGCTAACTCATCGAACATACTTTGTTGTTTTTCAAAACTTGAATTAAAATTGTAGGCTGTGTTATTGATTTGTGTCCTTGTAGATTATGAACAAATTGTGCCATATAACAAGATAGCATAGTATTTACAGATGAGCAGAGGCATTGACCAACTGTCCAGATACAGAGAGCAGGGAAAATGATGTGAGTTTATTTGGAGATGCCTATCATCAAGCACACATTTTAGGACATCGTAAAACTGTGGAATACATTTCAAACAGATTGGTTGTAATTTAATAGTGTTTTTTCTCCCTCTTGGAGCAAGAGAACATAAACGTGAGCAATAAGAGTTTAGGGTATATAATACTTCAGTGTGTGCTCTTTTTTTGGCATTTTGATTAATAAAAGAAAAGATGAGACAAAATTTTTCATCCAGGCAAATGGATTTGGGTTATTAGAATATAAAAGTTGATCATACAACCTCATTAAACATAGTAAAGCAGAATATAGCAGTGGGAATACTAATGCTAGAAAAAGTCTTCCTAAGCACTGAAAAGAGGGCAAAACAGCAATAAAGAGGCTCTCTGGTTCTTTCACTGACTAACTGTAATTCACATAAATCCTTCAAGTCTCAGTTTGTTTATCTGTAAATGAATAATTTAGACTGAAATAATTTCTAGGATCCTTTCTAACCATAATATCTACTATTTAGATTTAAACTGGAGCAGAGAATTCCCTTGGCACCAAAATTTATCTATGAAGACATATTCCTGCTAAATTTAGTATACTGTTAATGTGGACTGGAAAATCATTTTCATTTTAAAAGGTTTTTTTATAGTATAGTTATTAGAACATTTTTCTGGAATGAAAACCTCAAATTTTCACGCCAGCACTTCCACATACATGCTGTAAATATGCTTCTTAAATCTATTACAATTGAGGCTTACAATTGGCTTTTTGAGATGACATGATCTATTTCACACAGGTGAGAAAAGCATTAAATAAAATGTTTTGAACTGATCTTATGGTTTATAAATTGAAATGACTTTAAATGAGACTCACAGGCCTTTATAACAATCTCAAAACTTCAATAAAAAATTCTGTAAGGGAAGGGCTCATGTCTGTCAAGTTCATCATTGAATTCTATGCAAATAGTACAGTGCCTACATCAGAGGAGAGCTCAGTAAATATTTTTTATGATGGAAAAGAACACAGAAATGAATAGCTGATTTACTTGGAATCCCAAGGTCTTCTTATGATGTTTCAAATTACTGCTATTAGGTTGTATATCCCTATGTAATTAGTATAATCTTTATCATATATTATAGAAGGTCCCCGATCTTCGAAATCCTAGAAAGTAAGAACAAAAACCTTTAGGAATCTTTACGTAGAAGATCTATTAAGCCGAAATCATTAAAAAACATATTAACAGATATGGTAGAGAAAATATTGGCTTTGTATATCCCCATTCTGGTTTAATACTTACATTTTAACTTCTCTTGGAGACTGATATAGATAGAAATTGTCTTGTGAATTACTCAGTGGATTAAGTTACGATGTGTTTGTAACTATTACAATATTTGCTTCATAATAGCCATTCAATAAATATTTATTCATTTTCCATGCTATAATTTCTCATCATCAATGAAGAGAAAGCTGTGATAAATAAATGAGAAAAAAATTTTAAAACACCATGGCTGCATTTAAAGAAGAGAGTTCTCCTCTAATAATGGGGTTATGAAAACTTACAAAAGATCACCTAAAATAAAAATTTATTTTCTGGAGTGATAGAAAATCAATGTATATGGGGCACCCAGAATATATATACCACAAGTGATTGCATCATTTAGCTTGTGACATACAGTCGTATGCAAAGATACTTCAAATGCTCTTTGTATTTTCCTAGCTTTTTTGAGTTTTGTGCTGATTTTAATATTAGAATAAAATTATCAGTTTGTACACTAAAGAAACATGTGATTTATAAAACAAATAACCAAAATGCAGAGCTTATGTTGTCAATAATTTTTTTCAGGTTCTATCAAATTTGAGCTGTAATGTATCAGACAGTAAATCTTTTATATTTGTGAATGATGTCTAAATAACTCAAGTGCTATAGTGGTATGAAAACAGCATGAACAAAACATCAACTAATTGTCATTGTTGTGTTTCAATAAAACTTTTTGGTAACCAGATGGTGAGCCAAATTTGGGCCAGAGCTATAGTTTGAAATCTATTAATCAGTCAATTGGATAGAGAATTTTCTCATAATTAATTATAGATATCCTATTTTGTACCAGTCTCTAAACACACACCTTTGTTTTGCTGAACTGAAAATAGTATATGTTGATTGGGATGACTTATAAGTTATGTAGCCCTACTAATAAAATAATGAGCAGGTCCCTTAAAAGTCCAGCTTAAATCATTGACTATTCATAGAATTTCCCATTCTCTTTCATAAAATCTGATGACTGGTCTTCCCAGAGAATAGTCAAACCAAGAAATTTCCAGAAAATCCTACCTTATGCATTTATCGACTGAAGTACCCAGCATACTCTAATGCCATTATGGATAGAATATTCACTCCAAGCTAAGGCTGTCTCTACAATTAGATCCCATTCACCATGACCAACTCCCAGCATTACTTCAATAAACCTCCCCTTCCCTGCATCTCCAGCAGCAGTATATTTTGTTCTAGTGAATCATTCCTATCACCACACAAAAATGTTTGCATCCCACATGGGTGTTCTTCATCCCAGATGATCCACTTCTGATCCAGCTCCCTGCTAATGCACCTAGAAGTGCTTGGGCCCTTGCACCCACATGGGAGACCTGGCGGAAGTTCCTGGTTTTGGGCTTCGGTCTGGCCATGCCCTGGCCATTGGGGCCAGTTGGAGTGTGAATCAGCAGATGGGAGATTATCTCTCTCTCCCTCTCTCACTCTCTTTCTCACTTTCCCTCTGTAACTTATTATTAAAAATAATAAAAGAAACTTCAAAAGCAGTTATACAGAGGGAAAAAACTATGTAGAGAGGAAAAAAGATAAGAATGACTGGTGACTTCCTATTGCAAATAAAACAATGATAAGCAAGAGAGTGGTACTGACAACATAATAGGGGAAAAATGCTCAGATTTTCAGTACACACCAATGTTCTTTCTTCTTCAGAGAGGATGTTAGTTTCATTCATTGCTTCCTCATTGCCCTTTGCACATGCCTTCTTCCACTCAAGCATTTAATTTTTTGTGAGTATTTCATTTCAAAAATATCTCTCCAAGATATGCATGTTCCTCAAAGATGAAATCTGTATATCAATCACCTTGAATGGTACTTATCATAAAGTGGTATTTATTAAGTCAACAAGGAGAGCAGAGATAACATATTTGCAAGTCATGACCCTATAAAGATACTAGTTAACATGTATTGAACATTTACTGTTCTCACATAGAATACCTCATATATTTAAACAAAATTTCAAATGTAATTATTCTACCAATATCTTAGTGTAGGTACCCTTTTTGTCTACTGCTATTACACCTTTGTTGCTCCCCCATTCGCGGAGGAACGACACAGGACCCTGTGCTGTTCTTTTATCTGCTCAGCCCTTCCCAGGTTAGCTGCCGTTCCCTCATTCGTGGAGGAACGACGCTGTCCCGGGTTAGCTACCGGCCCCTCCACCTCCGTGGAGGGGCGGCACCCACCGCCACTTTCCCTGCTTCCACGGAGGAGCGGCACACCGCCAGCTGGCTCTCTCGGGGGCTGCTCAGATGTTCCTCAGGTGTTCCCCTCAGATGTTCCTGGTGCATGTCGTCTCTCTCCTCCTTTATAGTCCTCTTCCACCAATCCCAACTCTGCTACCCACACGCTGAGCACACTGCTCTCCTCCAATCAGGAGCAGGATCGGCTCCTGCAGCTTACCAGTCAAACTGATGAGGCAGCTGCGTAGAAGTTTACTCCTCCCCAGCGCCATATTGTGGGAGAGCAGATGCATAGAATAAGTCTTAATTCCAGTAACTTAGTCTAGTCTCCGCTGCTCCCCATACACCTTTATTTTTGTTGTAGAAACAAGGCTGTCAGAGGTAACACAGCGGATGTTCACACTCAGATGCACCTGGCAATAAAGCCTTTTTTCTGAGTCAAAATACCTGAATTCAAGTCTACCATCTCTTCCTTAGTAGCTCTATGACATTAAGCAAGTTCTTTAAATCTCTTAATGTACTTGCAAAAAGGAGATAATAAATTACTTAATTTCTCATAATGATTTATAAAATTATGTATTTTAGAGTGGTATATTATGTTGAATAGCTGGCAGATATCTATTATTTCTTTGATAATAGCTACAGAAAGCAGAATTAAGGGAGAATTCTCATCAGAAAGTGTCCACACTTAAGTACAAAGGCAGAGCAAGTGGATAACAAGAAGCAATATTCCCAGTGATGTCGGCCGTTCCATCTTTAATAGCCCTATGTTGCATTGATAACCTTGGGATATTTGAAAGGAAGAGAAATAAACTCCTTTTCTTAATATGTGTCAATCCCATAGAAAAAGATTTAGGAGAAGCTGGCATCTGTTGGGTTTCCTTGTCTGTTCTAATGGGGTTGGGGGATGCATATGAGATATAGGAAGCCATTAGTTGACTATGGCCAGTGGAGCCATAGCCATGGCACAAGGAGATAATTACTGTTATTGTTATGTGCACAAGAATCTGAAGAAGAGAGTCTGCCATTGCGCTTGGGTGGAGGGAGCCTTTGAGAAGAGAAGGCTATAGGTGAGCCCTAAGCACTTTTGTGGACTATTGTTTGAATGGGAAGCATTGCTCCTGTTCTGCTGACTTCTTTGGTGTGCATTCTTGCCCTAACTTTAAATAAAAGCATCTGCTCAGACACAATCCTGTGGTGCAATAGCTTCTGAATGAAAATTTAACAGAAGCCAATTAAGAGTTTTGTTTTCACCTATGCAGACAGCACCTCAATTATTTGCATTTGTGGCATGAATTTTCTTGGATAATTAGTCTCATGGACTTTTGCCAGGAGGCATAATTCCTCTCTCCTAGCACTTTCCAGTAAAACTGAAATAGTAGACAAGCACTCTTACAACAAATTATATTAAGAAGTTTAATTAGTGGGAAATAAAATATTACAGTGATATTAAATGTTAAGTGTTTAGACTGCATATAGACACTGACAAGTTCTTGTTCTATATAATCCATTTATCTAATCATTTGTGGCCTCTTTGTTCC